>NC_074671.1:23902601-24162601 GCF_029448725.1 Salvelinus fontinalis | reverse complement strand
CCTTTGGGCTGATGAGTCCAAATTTGAGATTTTTGGTTCCAACGCAGAGACCCAGAGTAGGTGAACGGATGATCTCCGCATGTGTGGTTCCCACCGTGAAGAATGGAGGTGGGATGGTATGGGGGTGCTTTGCTGGTGACACTGTCAGTGATTTATTTAGAATTCAAGGCACACTTAAACAGCATGGCTACCACAGCATTCTGCAGCGATACGCCATCCCATCTGGTTTGCGCTTAGTGGCACTATCATTTGTTTTTCAACAAGACAATGACCCAAAAACAACTCCAGGTGGTGTAAGGGCTATTTGACCAAGGAGAGCGATGGAGTGCTGCATCAGATGACCTGGCCTCCACAATCACCTGACCTCAACCCAATTGAGATGGTTTGGGATGAGTTGGACTGCAAAATGAAGGAAAAGTAGCCAACAAGTGCTCAGCATATGTGGGAACTCCTTCAAGACTGTTGGAAAAACATTCCTCATGAAGCTGGTTGAGAGAATTCCAAAAGTGTGCAAAGCTGTCATCAAGGCAAAGGGTGGCTACTTTGAAGAATCTAAATGATAAAATATAATTCGATTTTTTTAACACTATTTTGGTTACTACAATGTAGAAAATAGTAATAATAAAGAAAAACCATTGAATGAGTAGGTGTGTCCAAACTTTTGACTGGTCTGTATATACTGTAAGGTCTGGTTAAGATTGTTCAGCCAGTTAAACCAACAGTAAAAGTGTCTAAGACACCACAGCACATGGACAGACCTGGAAAACAAACACACTGTTGCTTCATCGCACACAGAGGATGGGCCAGGGACTTCTGACACATGTTGAGGAAAGATGTCTTGTTAAAAGTCAACAAAAGCTATTTTATTTACGGGGTGCTTTCAAGTGCCCGTCGATAAATAAGCCGGTTGTTTTCATCGTATGTTGGGGTTGTCTGGGCACGGGACTGCCTGTTAAACAACTATTCCCAATGCCAACGTGTCGACTGGCATCTTTACCAGCTGTGTGGTGAGTCGGTGTCAGGCGGTCAACCATGTGGTTCATGGGCCCTGTGTGGTCTAGGTCTAATATTTGGTGGTGGCTGGAATGGAAAGAGGTTCTGGCTAGGGGGCGCCACATTCAGATGGCAATAGTGCAGTGGTTCTCAAACCTTTGTGACTGACCCATCTAAAGACGGAGGAAAGAAGGGAGAGGGTTCAACTCACCGACACAACCACAGCGTCTCCTCGGTCTCCTTTATGCCCACTAATTCCAGGACGACCCTGTTGCGAGAGACACACCACATCACCAACGATCAAATGCATTGGAATGATATGATCATACTCTGTAGTGCTGTTTATTTGTGTAACCCAATGGCGTGCCCTTGGGTTTGAAAAACACACTATATGTGAATCATCTTTTGTTTTTACTGCTGTTGTTATCATGTGTAGCCTACGATGTTAAAGGAATGGCTCAAATCAAAATGTGAGGTACTGTACTTACTGGACGACCAGGATAGCCATATTCTCCTTTGGGTCCTTCTGGCCCAATGGGACCCTGTAAAAAACAACAACAAAGCAATCTTTGAAGGACCAGAACTGTTTCTCTTTTGTATTTCCCCCGTCAGCAGGTGCACTGCGGATGAGGATACAGCACAGGTCCGTGGTACGCCTGAAAATATGCATTGGCTGGATAGGGGGCCCAGAAGCAGGCCTGTATGTGCGTATGGACTTGGCCTGATAAAAATGTTCCAAAACACTTTGAATGAAAGCAGCTGCGGCACCACAAAGAAGGAGGAGGGGGGGTTAGTTACTACAAAGGGATTACTCCAAACTCAGTGTAGGGAACAACAACCCTCTCCCCCCCCCCCCAAACACACACACACACACACACACACACACAGAGCTGTATTGGCAACATAACACACACGAGAGTCAGTTGTTTATTATAGGTCCGTTATCAAACTGAGAAACCAATAAAGTCTTACCATCACGCCAGCTGGTCCAGGTACACCACAATCGCCCTGTGGAGGAGTCAGGAAACAAAGTGAGTGTCTGACACAACTAGGGGCCAGGCAGCCAATGTGAACTTTGACCCAGGAAGTAGTGTGTGTAAGACTTACCTTGATCCCTTTGGGCCCCTGTGGCCCTGTGAGTCCAGACATCATAGACCCATCAGCGGCAACCATGACCCCTGGCTCACCCTTCTCGCCCTGCAAACATACACAAAGACACGCAGACACACACAATAAGATGATATGAATACTGTCCATACACTTGCAGTCAGATTACAAACATGCATACACACACACGCACACACACACACACACACACACACACACACACACACACACACACACACACACACACACACACACACACACACACACACACACACACACACACACACACACATGAACCCAAGGGTAATGTGCAGCACATGCATGTTGAGGCACCTTGAGCAGCTCTCAGAGAAAGGATAACATTAGATAATAATCTCATTCATGTTGTTCCATGGGCCTAGAATTAATCAGTTATATATTGTCTATGGCTGCACAGTCTGGAACACATTAGCAGGCTTTTACACATCAATAGTGTGCAGCAACCTGGGTCGTAGCTTTAATCATGAGTACTTGGTGTTTAGTTTCACACACTTTTAATTGATTGGAATCCGAAAGGCTTTGAGCCTGTATATTAGATGTTCATTCAATCCTGTTTGGAAAAGGCTCCTATAGCAAAAGGTTATGCTATAGTAAACGCAGCTATAGTTAACCTCTAGTGGAGTTCTTAAACCCAAAACAAAGACAGATAACACAAACACACACATACCTTTAGGCCTGGAGGCCCCATGATACCTGTCATCCCCAAGTCCCCCTTTGGACCCCGTGGCCCCTGGGAATAATCATAGTCAGTGAATAGATCATGTATTAATAATTTAAATAAATAACTACATTAATAATGAATTAAAACAGAGTCACTGAAACAGAGAGCTGCAGTGTCTCTATCAGTATGTACCTGTCCGATTGCACTGTATAAAGTTTGCACTGCCAAGTTCATGCCAGAAGTGTGGGCCGCATATTGTATATTTTGCAATAGAAAAAAGACAGACATAGTACCATGGTACTGTAACCTACCAGCAGATACTCTGAGCAGCAAGAGAGAAAATCTGATTTGTTTGACTATTTGTCAGTTATTCACCCATACAAAAAACAACAGTCTGTTTCAAGGAATTATCTAACACTTATGTACCAAGAAATGGAAGAAACTAAACTACACACTGTAGAATTAACCTCCTTATCCGTCACAGATAAATACTTCAACATGCATCTCTCATAACCTGGACCTAATTGTCCGTGGGATACACAAAACACTTTTTCATGACCATGCATGACAGATATCGTTACAGCAATTTGAAGCAAATCTTTGATATGTTTCTGTCAAGATCGTCGTAATGAATGGACCAAGGCGCAGCGTGCGTAGAGTTCCACATCTTTTAATTAATAGAAACTCACCCAAACAAAACAAGCACAAACAAGCACAAACAAGCACAAACGAAACGTGACGCTACTGGTGTGCACACAGCCAACTATCTGTAGACAAGATCCCACAAATCACGAATGAGGAAATGGCTACCTAAATATGATCCCCAATCAGAGACAACGATAAACAGCTGCCTCTGATTGGGAACCATATCAGGCCACCATAGAAATACAATTCACCTAGATGACCCACCCTAGTCACAACATAGAGAATAAACAGCTCTCTATGGTCAGGGCGTGACAGATTCCAGCCATTTCTCAACATAATTGCTCTGGGAGAGCGAGTACGCCGAACACAAAACAATATAAAAGGAGTTCTGTCATGCTATCTTGTTAATGTGAAAAACAGAGAGTTTTTAAAGAGCACCGTGAAAGAAATTGTAATCTCAAAAGATATTAAGTGAAGTTAACAATGTGTTGCACTGTGACCATTTTAGGGGTGCACTTGCTTCAACTCTCGCCTGTGAAATGCTTTGTGTCACTGTTGAAGGAGACACACACACACGCACACGCGCACACGCACACGCACACACACACACACACACACACACACACACACACACACACACACACACACACACACACACACACACATACACACACACAACAAGCCTAAGTCTACTCACCCTGGGCCCCTGAGATTCCAGCACACCTGAGAAGTTAAACACACCCTCTGTATCGTTGACCAGGAGCTGAGGAGTACAGAGAGGAGAGGCAGTGACATCAATATCTACATCCACATTAAAACTGTCCCATCTGAGCTCATCAGTAGGAGTGATAACAATGTAATTTGTAACACTTGTAATTGTTCTAATAACAGCTAATTACTGTATAATATTAGCCAATAAAATGTGCCTCCCGAAACTGAGATTACTGGTCATTTTAAGGGATTAGGTCATACTATACTGCCATTAGTGTGGTGTTAAAATTACAGCTGAGTAACTCAATAAATCAGAAGTAAACTGGATAACTGTCTCCGTAAAGAAACACTCCTTAGCCCCTAGGCCCTAGCCCCTAGGTCCTTCATGAGGATCTCTTCATGGTTGATCCACTTACATCCTGGAGGTTGATGACTGGTCCTGGAGGCCCGGGAGGTCCTGGAGGGCCGGGGAAACTGAGGCCATCCTGACCTCTCTCTCCCTAACACACAGAACATATAACACAATGTTAGAAGAACGAAGAACAGGGCCAGCTTGGTTGGTTCCAGAAGGCCAGTCGAAATCGATGATCTCATAACATATTGACATGAATGGAGTCAGCAGGAGTGATACTGTACCTTTGGTCCCATATCACCGCTGTCCCCCTTCGCTCCCTGCATGGAAGAAAGGGCAAATACTATAACGACAAAACATAACTAAGACCTGAGACCATTGTATGAGGAACCTATGACAACAAATGTAAAGGGTATAAAGACAGATTAGAATATTTTAAAATCAAAAGAAGTTAAAAAGAAAAGGCAAATAGAGGAGATTGAATAGGTCAGCAAAAGGCAGGTGAAGTACTGACCGTGTGCCCTGGCAGTCCGTCCAGCCCAGAGGACCCTGCTGCTCCCGAAGCACCAGGCTCCCCCTAGAGGAACAGAGATGAAATTGATGGATTATTTATTAGGATCACCATTAGCTATTGCTCATGTAGCAGATACTCTTCTTGGGGCCCACACAAAACATAAAATAACATTATTTAGAACATTAATAGACAAAAACAGTATCAAGTTAAAATAAGAGAGTTTTTAGATCTGTTTGAGATGCTAGTGAGTGACCAACCCACATAGAGCAGCCCAAAATTGAGGAACAAGTCCAACTAACTACCTCATCTGCGTACCTATGATAGTAGACCTCATCAATGAGTGATACTTCTGAAAACCTTTTTATCATAATGAGGAGATTGTATGTATAGAATTACTCTTTTCATTTTCATTCGGTCATCAACGAGGTCCGGAAGGCCACACTGAAAATTGGTCAAAATTTGCAAAAAATAGTCCTCTGTTCATCATTTTGGGAATTTTCGATGCCCCCTGACTGTCTAGTGATTATTAGCGAGCTGGACAGTCAAGAAACTGTATGAATGTAGGTCCATTGTCATTTATACAAAGCTTTGATTTCGCTTTAAGTATATTGAGTTTGTTTCCCCCCTCCTATTTACATTTTTTTAATAAAAGTATGTCCAAACTTTCGACTGGTACTGTATATGGTACTGTATATATCTACCAGTCAAAAGTGTGGACACACCTACTCATTCAAGGGTTTTTCTTTCTTTTTTTTCTTCTACATCGTAGAATACTAGTGAATACATCAAAACTATGAAAAAACATATATGGAATCATGTAGTAACGCAAAAAGTGTTGAACAAATCAAAATATATTTTAGATTTTTCAAAGTAGCCACCCTTTGCCTTGATCACAGCTTGCACACTCTTGGCATTCTCTCAACCAGCTTCATGAGGAATGCTTTTCCAACAGTCTTGAAGGAGTTCCCACATACTGCTGAGCACTTGTTGGCTGCTTTTCCTACACTCTGCGGTCCAACTCATCCCAAACCATCTCAATTGGGTTGAGGTCGGATGATTGTGGAGGCCAGGTCATCTGATGCAGCACTCCATCATCAAACCAGATGGGAAAATACAGTACTCAATCCCAAAAGAGTGGGAACGATTGGAATTACTGTAGTTAGTTTACAAACTTCGATTTTGGGGTGAACTTTCCCTTTAATGATATCTGAACTTTCACATTAATGCTAGCTGATGTCTCTATCAAGGTGGTGGTGCTGGTGCATGTGAGGTACGGTGCCTGAGGCCTGGACGACTGGCCCTGCCTGTGTACAGATGTGTCAGAGAGGAATTCATTGGAAATTAGCGGGCTAATAGAATGCACATGGTGGGGAAGGCTGCACTTCCTCTGAGAGGATGAATGGGAACCAGTTGAGTAGTGGGGACCCACCTTTACCGCTACACCAGGAAGCCCGTCCTGACCGTCTTTGCCCTGTGAAGGAGAAATAAAATGGCTGTCAGTATGGGAACCTTTTACATGTATGTAGAACTACATCTTCTAACACACAGAATATGTAGTGCCACTAGCACATACCAGATAGAAATGAACCCAAGAACATGCACACTCACAACAAATACCAACACAGTTCTAGTTTATGCAGGGCAGTGAAAACTTTATAGCCACATTCGCACCAGATGATTTCATTCTTAGAACCACTTGAAGCACATGCACAAGTATTTCAAGATTTCAGTCCTATGATCTTATACACCTGTATACTGACTCTGTGATTCATATGATTGATACTTTAAGTGGTGTGCAGTAGGATGTTTTTTAAAAATGTAACTTTATTTAAAACTTCTTGTCAATATGGGGGCGCTGTTTCCACTTTGGGAAAAATCGTGCCCAAATTAAACTGCCTCGTACTCTATTCTAGATTGTACAATATGCATATTATTATTACTATTGGATAGAAAACACTCTCAAGTTTCTAAAACTGTTTGAATTATATCTGTGAGTAAAACAGAACTAATTTTGCAGCAAACTTCCAGACAGGAAATGAAAAATCTGAAAACGATGCTCTGTTCCAGGGCCTGCCTATTCAATTGCCTTATATTTATGGTTTGCATGCACTGCATACACCTTCCACTAGATGTCAACAGGCAGTGGAAGGTGGAATGGGGTGTCTAGCTTGATCTGAGGTCGAACAAGAGCTCTTGGAATGTCGTGTCCAGAATTTCCTTTCTCTACCTAGGCGCGGGAAGAACCTCCATATTGTCTTATGATAAGCGTTCGGTATACACGGCTAATATCTCTGGCTTTGTTTTTATTTGATACATATTAGAAAAACATCATAAAGTAGTTTTTTTCAACCGAGTTTCATCAGTTTATTCAACGTTTAATGGGACTTTTGGAGTTTTCTGTTCTCTGCGTCGAGAGAAATTGGGAACGTCATCAACATTGGTTAGCCTTGTGGAGCGAATTCGACAGGAGAGAAGGACATTCTAAAACCAAACAACGATTTATTCTGGACAAAGGACTCCTTGTACAAGATTCTGATGGAAGCTCAGCAAAAGTAAGAACAATTTATGATGTTATTTCGTATTTCTGTGGAAAATGTTATTTCTATTATCTGCCGTTTTTGCGAGAGCTGTCTCGCTATAACGTAAGCTGTTTGTTATCGTAAAGTTATTTTTTTAAATCTAACACGGCGGTTGCATTATTAAGAACCAGTGTATCTTTCATTTGCTATCCAACATGTATTATTTAGTAAAGTTTATGATGAGTTCTTTGGTCAGATTAGGTGAGTGTCCAAAATATCTCCTGACATTCTGGGGAATCGATGCTACATTTTCACAATGTATAACCACAGGTTGCAGCTCTAAATATGCACATTTTCGAACAAAACATAAGTGTATTGTATAACCTGATGTTATAAGACTGTCATCTGATGAAGTTGTCCAAGGTTAGTGATTAATTTTATATATTTTGCTGGTTTTTGCGAACGCTACCTTTTGCTGCTAATAAATGCATTTGTGTGTTTGGCTATTGTGGTAAGCTAATATAATGCTATATTGTGTTTTCGCTGTAAAACACTTAAAAAATTTGAAATATTGGCTGGATTCACAAGATGTTTATCTTTCATTTGCTGTACACCATGTATTTTTTATAAATGTTTTATGATGAGTATTTAGGTATTTCACGTTGCTCTCTGTAATTATTCTGGCTGCTTTGGTGATATTTTTGATGGTAGCTGCAATGTAAAACTACGATTTATACCTCAAATATGCACATTTTTCGAACAAAACATACATTTATTGTATAACATGTTATAAGACTGTCATCTGATGAAGTTGTTTCTTGGTTAGTGACTAATTATATCTCTATTTGGTCGGTTTTGTGATAGCTACGTATGCGGTAGAAAAATGGTAAAAATATGCGGTTGAGTCTTTTGCTATTGTGGTTAGCTAATAGAAATACATAGTGTTTTCGCTGTAAAACATTAAAAAAATCGGAAATGATGGCTGGATTCACAAGATGTTTATCTTTCATTTGCTGTATTGGAATTGTGATTTCATGATATTTCTATGCTATTATTTACTTGTGGCGCTATGCTAGGCTATGCTAGTCAGCTTTTACTGATGAGGATGCTCCCGGATCCGGGATGGGTGTTTTAACTAGGCAAGTCAGTTAAGAACAAATTCTTATGTACATTGATGGCCTACCAAAAGGCAAATGCCTCCTGCGGGGACGAGGGCTGGGATTACAAATAAAATAAAATAAAAATATAGGATAAAACACACATAACGACAAGAGAGACAACACTACATAAAGAGAGACCTAAGACAACAACATAGCATGGCAGCAACACATGACAATACAGCATGGTAGCAACACTACATGACAACAACATGGTAGCAACACAACATGGCAGCAGCACAACATGGTACAAACATTATTGGGCACAGACAACAGCACAAAGACAAGAAGGTAGAGACAACAATACATCACGCGAAGCAGCCACAACTGTCAGTAAGAGTGTCCATGATTGAGTCTTTGAATGAAGAGATGGCGATAAAACTGTTTGTTGCAGCTCGTTCTAGTCGCTAGCTGCAGCGAACTGAAAAGACGAGCAACCCAGGGATGTGTGTCCTTTGGGGACTTTTAACATAATGTGACTGGCAGAATGGGTGTTGTATATGGAGGATGAGGGCTGCAGTAGGTATCTCAGATAGGGGGGAGTGAGGCTTAAGAGGGTTTTATAAATAAGCATCAACCAGTGGGTCTTGCGCCGGGTATACAGAGATGGCCAGTTAACAGAGGAGAACAGAGTGCAGTGATGTGTCCTATAACGAGTATTGGTGGCAAATAAAATTCAATAAAAATCTAATGAAATGTATTTGTCACATGCACCGAATACAACAGGTGTAGACCTTACCGTGAAACGCTTACTTACAAGCCTTTAACCAACAATGCAGTTCAAGAAATAGAGTTAAGAAAAGATTAACTAAATAAACTAAAGTGAAATTTTTGTAAAAAGATTATCTAAAAGTAACACAAGAAAATTACATAACAATAACGAGGCTATATACAGTACATGGGGTACCGGTACCGAGTCAATGTGCGGAGGTACAAGTTAGTCGAGGTCATTTGTAAAGTGACTATGCATAGATAGTAAACTGTGAGTAGCAGCAGTGTAAAAACAAAGGGGGGGGCGGGGGGTCAATGTAAATAGTCCCGATGGCCATTTGATTAATTGTTCAGCAGTGGCTTGGGAGTAGAAGCTGTTAACCTGTTGAGGACAGAGGGCGCTGTTTTCACTTTGGGGGAAAATCGTGCCCAATTTAAACGGCCTCGTACTCAATTCTTGCTCGTACAATATGCATATTATTATTACTATTGGATAGAAAACACTCTCTAGTTTCTAAAATCGTTTGAATTATATCTGTGAGTAAAACAGAACTCCTTTTGCAGCAAACCTCCTGACGGGAAGTGGAAAATCTGAAATCGATGCACTGTTCCAGGGCCTGCCTATTAATGTCCTTGATATTTATTAGAATACATGCACTTCATACGTCTTCCACTCGATGTCGACAAGCAGTGAGAGAAGAAATTGAGTGTGTAACTTGATCTGGGGTCGAATAATAGCTCTTGGCATGACGTGTCACCAGTTTCCTGTTTTCTAGAGAGCGCGAGAAGGGACCTGGATTTGCCTTCTGATAAGCTGTCGTTATGGACGACTAATATCTCCGGTTTTGATTTTATTTGATACATGTGACAATATCATTGTAAAGTATGTTTTTTCAATATAGTTTTATTAGATTATTGAAATTTATTCGGGACGTTAGGCGTGTTGCGTTGTGTGCCTTTGTTCAGGAAGGAGAGCTTAGCGCCACTTTGCTAGCTTTCCGTGCTAATTGACTGGAGAAGAGGACATTCTAAATCCAAACAACGATTGTTCCCGACAAAGGACACCTTGTACAACATTCTGATGAAAGATCATCAAAAGTAGGACCCATTTTATGATGCTATTTCATATATCTGTCAAACATGTGAAATAGTCGTTTGCGCCCAGAGTTTGGGCACTCTCTCGCTATACCTAAGCTGGATGTCGTAATGAAGTTATTTTTAGAATTCTAACACGGCGATTGCATTAAGAACTAGTGTATCTATCATTTCCTATACAACATGTATTTTCTAGTAACGTTTATGAATAGTTATTTGGTCAGAATAGTTTGAGTGTCATAAAAATATCCGCACATTCTGGGAAAAAGATGCTACGTTAGCACAATGTATAACCACTGATTTCAGCGGATTTCAGCGAAAATTAATATCTTTTGCTGGTTTATTCCCTATCACTAACGTGCCTATTGCTATCGCTAACGTGCCTTGATGAATGAATGCGGTAGTGTGGTAGGCTATTGTAGTAAGCTAATATAATGCTATATTGTGTTTTCGCTGTAAAACACTTAAAAAATCGGAAATATTGGCTGGATTCACAAGATGTTTGTCTTTAATTTGCTGTACACCATCGATTTCTCAGAAATGTTTTATGATGAGTATTTAGGTATTTGACGTTGGTGTCTGTAATTACTCTGGCTGCTTCGGTTCTATTTCTGACGGTAGCTGTGATGGTAGCTGCAATGTAAAACTGATTTATACCTCAAATATGCACATTTTTCGAACAAAACATAGATTTATTGTATAACATGTTATAAGACTGTCATCTGATGAAGTTGTTTGTTGGTTAGTTTGGTTGGTTCTTGGTTAGTTAGGTTGGCTTTGTGCATGCTACCTGTGCTGTGAAATATGTCTGTCCTTTTTTGTATTTGGTGGTGAGCTAACATAAATATATGTGGTGTTTTCGCTGTAAAACATTTTAAAAATCGGACATGTTGACTGGATTCACAAGATGTGTATCTTTCATTTGCTGTATTGGACTTGTTAATGTGTGAAAGTTCAATATTTCTAAAAAATATATTTTGAATTTCGCGCTCTGCCTTTTCAGTGGAATGTGGGAGGAGTTCCGCTAGCGGAACACCAGAGCCAGACAGGTTAAGGAGCCTTTTGGGCCTAGACTTCGAGCTCCGGTACCGCTTGTCGTGCAGTAGCAGAGAACAGTCTATGAAGTGGTTGACCAGAGTCTTTGACCATTTTTTTGGGCCTTCCTCTGACACCGTCTAGTATATAGGTCCTGGATGTCAGGAAGCTTGGCCCCAATGATGTACTGGGCCGTACGCACTACCATCTGTAGCGCCTTGCGGTCAGATGCCGAGCAGTTGCCATTCCAGGCAATGATGCAACCGGTCAGGATGCTCTCGATGGTGCAGCTGTATAACTTTTTGAGGATCTGGGCACCCATGGCAAATCTTTTCAGTCTCTTGAGTGGGAAAAGGTGTTGTCGTGCCCTCTTCACAACTGCCGATCTATAAATCTCCGTAATCTAGCATGAGTAGGATGGTGATCTGAATCAGGGTTAGTTTGGCAACTGTGGTGAAAGAGGAGCGATTACAATAGAGGAAACCAAGTCTAGATTTAACCTTAGCCTGCAGCTTTGATATGTGCTGAGAGAAGGACAGTGTACCGTTTAGCCATACTCCCAAGTACTTGTATGAAGTGACTACCTCAAGCTCTAAAACCTTAGAGGTATTAATCACATCGGTGGGGAGAGGAGCGTACTTCCTACCAAACCACATGACCTTTGTTTTGGAGGTGTTCAGAACAAGGTTAAGGGCAGAGGAATCTTGTTGGACACTAAGAAAGCTTTGTTGTAGAGCATTTAACACAAAATCCGGGGAGGGGCCAGCTGAGTATAAGACCATATCATCAGCATATAAATGGATGAGAGAGCTTCCTACTGCCTGAGCTATGTTGTTGATGTAAATTGAGAAGAGTCTGGGGCCTAGGATTGAGCCTTGGGGTACTCCCTTGGTGACAGGCAGTGGCTGAGACAGCAGATGTTCTGATTTTATACACTGCACTCTCTGAGAGAGGTTGTTAGCAAACCAGGTCAAAGACCACTCAGAGACACCAATAGTCCTTAGCCGGCCCACAAAAATGGAATGGTCTACCCTATCAAAAGCTTTGGCCAAGTCAATAAAAATAGCAGCGCAACATTGCTTAGAATCAAGGGCAATGGTGACATAATTTAGGACCTTTAAGGTTGCAGTGACACGTCCATAACCTGAGCGAAAACCAGATCGCATACCAGAGATAATACTATAGACATCAAGAAAGCCAGTTAGTTGATTATTGACAAGTTTTTCCAACACTTTTGATTAACAGGGCAAAATAGAAATTGGCCTGTAACAGATAGGATCAGCTTAAATAAAGGACGCACCATGGCTGCTTTCCAAGCAATGGGAACCTCCCCAGAGAGGAGAGACAGGTTAAAAAGGTCTGACATGCCGGGCAATTCTAGGGGCAGAAACCTTAAAGAAGAAAGGGTCTAAACCATCTGACCCAGATGGTTTTTGGGGTCAAGTTTAAGGAGCTCCTTTAGCACCTCGGACTCAGTGACTGCCTGTAGGGAGAAACTTTGTAGCGGGGCAGGGGAAAGGAGGGAGGAGCATCGGGGCTAGTCACATGAGAAGGGGTGGGAGATGTTGGACAGGGAAGGAGGCATGGCTGAGTCAAATAGGATTAAAGTGCTCAGCCATGTGCTCCTTGTCAGTAACAACCACATCATCAACATTAAGAGACATGGGCAGCTGTGAGGAGTAGGGTTTATTCTCCAGGTCTATAATCATTTTCCAGAACTTCTTGGGGTTAGACCCACAGAGAGAGAACTGCTCCTTAAAGTAACTAACTTTGGACTTCCGGATAGCCTGAGTGCACTTATTTCTAATTTTCGTGAATGAGATCCAGTCAGCCCGAGTATGCGTGTGCCGAGTCTTTTGCCAAATTGAATTCTTGAGGTGGAGTAACTCTGCCAGATCACGGTCGAACCAGGGGCTGAACCTGTTTTTAATTCTCATTTTCTTTATTAGGGGCGTGTTTGTTAACAATACCACTGAAAATATAAAAAAAGAAGGTAATCTATCACAGTCAGTGGTGAAACAAGTGAGTCACACTTCACACCAAGGATCTAGTACACGTCAACATTTTAGCACATACACTACTGTGTGTCTAGCATACACGCGAACATCCAAGGGTTGTGAAAAGACTGCCGAATGCAAGTACACGTTGAATTTGATGTCAGGTTGAAGTGTGTTTTTGAAAGTAGCTGCCTCACATAGTTAGCTTTTAGCATAGTCAATTTGTTTCAAAGATGGGACATGATAACATATTAAAACATGCCTGATAGGTACATAGAGTAAGCTCACTGTGTCAGTGATATAAGAAATGAGGGCATACAGTACCTTTTGTCCTGGAGGACCAGGTTTCCCAATAGGACCCTGTGGAAAGCACCAGGTAAAAATGATTGTTAGTTTTAATCATACACATTTTCATATGTATATCAGTCTTATAAGCAAAATGGTGTCCCAGCAGCTCCATATAGAAACCACTCTTTGTGGTCTTACCTGAGGGCCTCTGGGCATCACTGCCCCAAAGCCACCGAGTGTCCCAGACCCTTCAATGTCCTGTAAACAACATACAGTCAATGACAACTGGTGTGTGGTAATGAACCCCCTGGCACAAAATGGCTGCCGAGCATCACTAAGGTGGGTGCTACACATTGGTGATGTATAGAGTGAGTCGTAGTCCCCATCCCTCCCGACATACAATGTAAATCACTTTAAAGTGTATAATAATAATGCAATAATACATAACATTGTTATGAGAACAGTATTAGTTATCCTTCATTACTAAAGCTTGAAAATAATCTAACAGGTGTACAGTATGTTGTTGACCCTCTGACAGACAGAAGAGCTGAATGAGTGAAATCATACCTCCAGGTCCAAGCTGAAGCCCCTTCCTGGGGGTCCCGGTGGCCCAGGAGGGCCCCTCAGGCCTGGCTTCCCCTCTGGGCCCTCTGAGCCGGGCAGACCTGGGAACCCTGCAGCACTTGGCTCCCCCTGGGAGAGAACCACAATGGTTCAGTCTAAAAAAAACCTGAAGCAGCATACATTATTACAACGTCCATTTTTTGCAGATGTGAAGGAACTGGACGGGTGTAAGTATTATGGAGGGGGATTCCACTACACCCACAGGAAGGTGGAGGCTTCACAGTAGCTTAGGCCTATGTTATTCCTTTAGATCTGAAAACGCTGATGGGGGAGTGGCTAGGCATAGCAAAAATGTTTTATTTGGTTCTGGTTATTAGCAGTAATTATCACTTGATTCACATGTGGGGAACAAGTGTGTTTGGGTTTGAATAGTGGATAAAGGTCGTTGTGGTTTTTATGGTCACTTCAAGCTTGGGGAGTGATGGAGCAGCGTGACTCTGACTTTACCTTTGGTCCAGGAGGTCCGCTCAGACCCGGCTCACCCTGTCAAAGAAAATCAATGTTTCAATCAATTTAAATCAATCAAATTGAAGCTCTTTTTACATCAGATGGAGACTGTCTTGAGATGATAGATTCTACGCAATCAGTACACAGGATATCAGAGGTCTATATCCATAGGTCGTACCTTCTCTCCTCTCTCGCCTGCTGCACCAGGGTCCCCATCATGTCCACCAACCCCCTGGGAGTTAGAACAATTACTTAGATTAGATGTGTTTTTCCGTTATGTAGTTCTGCCCAGTATGGGATCATTCCATTTGTCAGATTGTATTTAGCTGTGAAGTGTCTGATCTGACAGCACAGCAAGACACTATACTGTCTCTTTAGTCCACCGGCTAATTTAGAAATAATTAGTTCATTCATCTATTCAGAAGAGCCAGAACTCAATTCATAGTTTCAACGATCATAACATAACTGATGTGATAAATGTCCTGTAAGCGTTCCATTCACACAGTTAGTAAAGCCTCCTACATTCTCAAGTCAAAAGGCAGTTTTGGGAGAGAATAATGGGAGAGACCATGTTTCATGAGATGCATCTAGCTACAGTCAGAAGCCATTAGCTCAAGGAGCCAAGATTACATTGCTGCTTCATCGCTTCTGAACCTTTAACCTTTCCACACTAGACTCGTAATATCTTTATCTCCATTGGTTAACGGTCTTACTGTATTTTGTGAATCGTATCGTGAAACAAACTTTAAAATGTTTCTCAACAGATTAAGTGAGAGATTATTGGCCTGGGCAATAACATTCCGTAATCTGTCATTCAGTACAGATTAAAATGTCATGAGGCTGAGCAATATCTCACCACTGGGAAAGTAAGCATAAACACTGCCAAATCTCATGGAAATAGATTGTGACGTGTTGTGGAAAGATGACTGTGAGATCCCTGTACTTCACCAAAGAGGAGGTTGATTAGAGTACATGTCGGGTTGGATTTGAAACATAACAGCCATGTAGTTTGATGAAACAGTCAAACAGTGAAACAGTGTGTAGCTACAATATTACATGCTGTCTGGAGCAGAGCCAAGTAATCAGGGGTCTGTCTGTGGGAAGTTGGCACCTGGGAATGCATGATCACATGGGCAACTGTCAAATCAGTCGAGTTACAAGTCGGCCTTAACCACAGAACTAGGATCAGATTACTCAACCAGCTACTTCCGATCCTAAACCTAACCAGTAGGGGGCTGAAAAAAAGACCTGACCCTGTATCGTCGGATAATGCAAACTTTGACCTACTCTGTCAAACACAAAAGGTTGGAATTCCCATAGTGCTCTGTGATCAAGGTCCCTGGCTTTGAACAGACGAGAAGTGTGAGCTGTGTACACGCTCTGAGGACAGCAGGCCAGGCCAGGCAGCTTGTAGAGCGTGGCGCAGGCAGGCAGGCTAGACCACACAGAGAGAGAGGGACGAAAGACATACTGACTGGGGTTGTGTTTACCGTAGCAAAGGGGAGCAGACTTGCTAATAAACACAGAGCTCCTTTTACAGTTTGCCTAAGAGACTGGGTGACACACACAATAACTGGTGTGTGAGTGATGTCACTCCTGCTTTCCTTCTAGATTGATCAACAGACATGCAACAATAATAAAAACGCCCCTCTTTTTTCATGTTTACAAAAGCAGTGTTTTACACACCAGTATAGAGGTTTAACCCTATTATATAACCATATCAGTCGTTAACTATCATAACTGTTCATGATTGAAAGTCAAATTCCAGTGTACTTTTTGAAACAGTTGCAAATAAATATTTGCCTCCATGCCTCTGTCTACAGCCCTCCTTCCCACAGTAAAAATCTCCCCAATTCACAGCAGGTCAGAAAGTATCATTTACAATACAAGTTGTCAAGGCAGCCAGATTGGTGTCACGAAGGTCCAGCTCCATAGTGACCTCACCAAGGCAACAGCTGCTCTGGGTCCCTCAATCACCCATTCAATTATTCACATAAACATTGGGCCTCCAGAACGTTCTAGGCTTAAGCAAACGGAACAAATTGCAGGGTTGCAGGGGAATTATGCGTTATCCAAATGGTTTCCAGGCATCTCTTGTCATGTAGCGGTCAGAGATGTTATAGTTGTGCTGGGCAACAGAAGGGATTGCTGTAAGGTTGTCTGAAGGTTGCTGCTGGGTTTGACAAATCTTTTGCAGACACCTGGAGTTCCATGCTGTTGATTATCTGGCAGCAATTTGTTCTAAGAAATTGATTTGTACGCTCACACACCCCCTTTGTTCATGGTTCTGCAGCACACAGAGTACGCAAAACCACAGATGCCTGGTGTTAAGAAACATGGGGAATGAAGTGAAGTTGTGGGGGAAATCATGCCTTTTTGGCCCATCGGTTCAATGAACAGACAGGACCAGAGTTTAATACCAATCCAGATCCCGAACCAGAACCACTAAACCAACCCAGCATCACCTGAAACAGAGGCCAGGTGAGCAATGGAAAAAGGGACTGGAACACCACCACAGAGTTAGGTTGTGTCTACAACACGGTTTTAGAAGTCTTCTTCAAATGTGGGTTGGAATGTACCAATGCTGACCTCTCCCCAGGGTGTGCTATAACAGCTGCTTAATTGGCCCTTAGAACTACAAGTGATAGACGGATGGCACCATTTTACCACTCACTGGCTTTAACAGTATAAGTGAGAGTGATGGAGTTTCAGTAAAGTGTTGGGTGACTCACAGGCAGTCCAGGTTTACCCATCTCTCCATCCTTCCCGGGGGCCCCAGGGGCTCCAGGTGACTCAGAGAGGCCCTCAGGCGAACCTGGGGGGCCAGGCAGCCCTGGAGGACCTGGTGGACCAGGAGGACCCTGGATGAAGAAAATAAATAATATTAACATTAATGGTAACAAATAGCATAACCGTCATAACGCATTAACGCTAATGCTAACCGCGTGTATCCAAACAGCTGTAATCAGAGAGCAGAACAACACCAGGTGGATTCTAGGTATTTGAAAAAGATGGCCACTCACTGTCATAATCTCTGTGTCGCTGTCAAAGTCCCCAAAGCCTGAACCGTCCACGCCATTCTGCAAACCACATCAACTTACAATGAATCAATGAACTGATGATTCAATCAATCAAACAATCCATCAATCAACCAACTAATTCTTCCATCCATCCATCCATTAATCCACACATCCAGGGTGGTTCATTCCACTACGCACCAGGGATCTGGATGAGTTGGGTCGACCCGGTGGCCCGGGAGGACCGGGGGAACCAGGTTTGCCCACTCCAGGATCACCCTACAGGGGTCAACAACAACACACAATCCAGGGTCAAACACAACAACCAACTAGATCAGTGTTTCTCAATCCAGAGCACGGGACCCTGTAGGGGGATTTGTTCAAGGCCAGCACTAACACACCTGATTCAATTCATCGGTAGCCCTTAATTAGTTGAATCGAGTGTGCTGGTGCTCGGCTAGATGAATAATGTACAATGACGTAGAGCACTGCTGAACTATCCAGTGGCAGTCCCCCATGACCTTGTAGCTGCTAAAACCTGTAGGTCACTAGTACATCATGTACCCTCTGTAACAGTGATGTTATACACTATGTGTTTTGCACCTTGTCTCCTTTGGGACCAGGATCTCCTGGCAAGCCTGGGAATCCCTGAACTCCATTTTCTCCCTGTGGTAGGAACACAGCAAGTGAGTATTATCAACATGAGAAATGGCTGCTGGTTGAAACATATATAGAAATCCACATGGCTTTCTAGCAATAATTGGTGGATTGGCAGGAGTTGGAGATTGGATTCATGTGTGGCCCTTCCTCCTCGAGTTATATCTCACTCCATAAACACAGTGTTCAAAGAGAACATTCACCCCGGTATTCCCTACAACAGTTATCTAATCTCTTCTGAAGCCCCTTTACGACTCACAAGGCTGTGCACACACACACACACACACACACACACACACACACACACACACACACACACACACACACACACACACACACACGTATGCAGACAGACACACACACACACACACTCAAACACACACACACACACACTCACTCACACACACACACACACACACACACACACACACACACACACACACACACACACAGACAGACAGACACACCTACACGCAGACACACATACACGCAGACACACACATATGCAGACACACACACACACACACACACACACACACACACACACACACACACACACACACACACACACACACACACACACACACACACACACACACACACACACACACACACACACACGCAGACACACACACACACAGACGCACACACACAGAACACCACATAGATGTACCACATGTTAGCAGGACCTATATCCCACCTCACAGGTGGTCAGGTGCTCTCGGTCAACCAATGAAAACGCACAGAACATATGAAAAACGGCTAGCGAGACCACCGTAGAAGATCATCTCTGATGTCTAGGGACGTGAGTTGTAAATAAATAGTCAGCCATTTTGGACTACAGCTGTCAGAGCTGGATGCACAATGAACTAAACTTTCCTAATTTATGTAAAACATTTCTAAATCCCTATATCCCCCTTTCCTCCATTATTGGCTAAAGGACTGGGTCTGCTGCACACATGTGAGATATTGGCAGGTTACGTGTGTGTGTGTGTGTTTCACAGGAGGCTGCTGAGGGGAGAACGACTCATAATAATGGACAAAATGGACTGAATGGAATGTCACCAAACACATGGAAACGACGTGTTTGATGTATTTGATACCATTCCACATATTCCACTCCAGCCATTACTATGAGCCTGCCTCCTCAATTAAGGTACCACCAACCTCCTGTGGTGTGTGTGTGTGTGTGTGTGTGTGTGTGTGTGTGTGTGTGTGTGTGTGTGTGTGTGTGTGTGTGTGTGTGTGTGTGTGTGTGTGTGTGTGTGTGTGTGTGTGTGTGTGTGTGTGTGTGGTTGTGTGGTTGTGTGTGTGTTTGCGTGTGCCTGGGAAGCTGTGGTGTGTGTACAGTGTTCTTGAGAAAGAGAGAGGGTGGGAGTCATTGTATGTAGCAGGACAACAGGGTCAAGTCTTATGTATTGTGCACTGTAGGGCCTAACACTGAAACAATTACTGTAAGTAGACTATAGTACAGAAAAATAGTTTCATTTACACAGTGTAGTGATCTCAACTCAGAGATGTGTGAGTCGAGTAATAATGAAAGCTTGAAGTCCTAAGAAATGAAGCAGAAGTCATATTGAACCATGACATGAAGAATACTTACAGGGTCGCCATCTTTCCCTCCACTGCCCTGGAGAACAAAGAAAACAACAATATAAAACACCCCAAACTATTTTTGACCCCATAAACTTACATCAGTTACATCAAAAACTGCCCTTCTCAACCACTGAACAAGATGACAATACAGCCGTCATGGACAACGGCCGAAGGCCTGAAACCACCTAAATAGGCCATTAAAATAGACAATAGCAGATGTTTATAGAGACAGAATTACAGAGAGAGAACGCCAATTGAACTGAACTATTTTGGTGAAAAATATCCCGGGCAGGCCAAACCACACAAATAAAAAGAATAGCATAATGTGAGACGAAGAATAGAGAATGCACCCCTATCGCTTGCCAACTGCCGAGCTCTCACTGTGTTTATTGTGCATTGCGTAGCATGACAAATCAGGCAGGGTGTTGTTTGGTGTTTGTCAGGAACTGTCTAGGAGCCAAAGAGAACAAATGAATCGACCGTAACCAGATACAACTGTGATTTTGCCCAATTACAATACAGTGCTGATAAACATGATCAATAGGTGGTGAAGGGAGGGGATGTTGTGCTAACAAACAGGCTCTTACTGGCTGGCCGTCGTTGCCGGGTGCTCCGGGTGTTCCTGCTGGTCCCTGAGGCCCCTGGGGGCCCCTTGGTCCTGGCTCTCCCTCCCCAGAGGAGTCATCGCCTAATGGGCTTTGCGGGCCTGGGGGTCCGGGGGAGCCAGGGGGTCCGGCTGGCCCTGGGTCTCCTCGCTCTCCTTTCTGACTGGGCGTCGCCTGGAGGGAGAGAGTAGACTCACACCATGAAAGGATGTTTTAGAACAAGCTAGCAAAGTGTGGTATATCTGGTATATTGGCAATAAATTATTTGTTATTGACGGCTCGTCAGGTACAATGGGGCAGGGGTTCTCAAGCCTCTCTTCCAGGACCCCCAGCCACTCCATGTACTTGAACTACTGAGCTAGCACACCTGATTCAACTTGTCAACTAATTATTAAGCCTTTGACTAGGTGAATCAGATGAGCTAGTTCAGGACTACAACTAACGAGAGATTTGACAACCACTTCTATAGATCAGGTAATACACTCCAGGTCTTCAGTTACATTCTATTCAATCTCATTCATTCAAGTCAACAACTGATACTTACACTTCCTGGTCTATAGGCTGCATCCGCTGTCTGACTTGGTCCTGTGGCCAAAGATACAAAATCATCAATACAAATGTACAGTATATGGCTCCTTGCCTCACCATGTTTTACCGCCACCTGGTGGCTCTTCATGTAAATACCACAAGGGATAGTAACATGTTCATGCAGTGGATTTTCATTTCAAATGATCATAAATTAATAAATTGTGTACAGTCTTCCTCCATGCCTCTCTCTCACCTCTCTCAGCGGTCAGCTCCACTTCATGACCTGAGCTCTCGCCAGCATCCTCCTCATCGTCACTGGGCGATGCCTCTGTGGGAGGGGCACGCACAGGGGCGATCATTGGCCCCTCTGGCTGAGGGGGTAGGGGGAGAGCGGGAAGACATTTTAAACAATGCATTATTTGAACATACAGCTAGAGTCAGATTCATCATGTTGTGCAAGATTGGTTTTGTCGCCTTAGGAAAAGCCTAGAATTTGGAACGTTTGTTTGAATTGTTTTAAAGCATTGTTGCTATGGCTTTGCATTTCGTATCAAGGAGACCTGAGAATTTGGAATGTTTGGTTGAATTGTTGCCATGATAATTTGTTGCATTTTCAGAATTTACTTTCAGTCCTTACTGGGCAAACTATATAAGATTCAGATGACTTTTTTGGATCTCTGGTGGATTATTACATAACTTTATTTGAACAACTTTCATCAACTCTTGTGAACACATTCTGAACCCAAGGCTTGAAAATGTTTGCCATTGACACCACTGGAAAGTTTGAGCCTGTGATCTTCACCATTGGCAGACAGCGAGTATGATTTTGATGTTGTTGCCTCTACCATGTTGTTGTGGATTCCAACAAGAGCTGGAATGAAACCCATCATGAGAGAGTATAACAGCAAACTGGTGAAAAATACATATTCTTTGATTGTGGATATTTGTGAAAAGGAGAACAAGGTGAATGAGTTTCAGGACAAAAATAAAAACTTTGAAAGCTCTGATGGTGAAAACGGTCAGGTGTGTAGATAGAAAGGTGATTCATGCATACAATGCCACTTTGAGAAAGATGAAAGTTCTCAAGAAGAAACAGTCTCACAAGTGTCTCCTTGAGAATATCCTGGAACACATCCACATCAAGAATCAGATTATGGAAGCTGAGGTGCTGAGGCGGTGGCAGGTAGCCTAGCAGTTAGAGTGTTGGGCCAGTAACCGAAAGGTTGCTAGATCGAATCTCTGAGCTGACAAGGTAAAAATATATCGGTCTGCTCCTGAGCAAGGCAGTTAACCCACTGTTCCCCGGGCGCCGAAGACGTGCATGTCGATTAAGGCAGCCCCCCGCACCTCTCTGATTCAGAGCGGTTGGGTTAAATGCGGAAGACACATTTCAGTTGAAGGAATTCAGTTGTACAACTGACTAGGTATCCCCCTTTCACAGGTAGTTAGCTAGCCATCAAACTGAAGGTACTTTACAGCAGTGGTTCCCAACCAGGGGTACTAGGACCCCTGGGGGTACTTGGCCCATCCACAGGGGGTACTTGAGAAGACTCATGAGACCATAGGCTTAATTGTAAAATGAGGGGGTACTCCAGGAAAATTCAGTTGGTGGTACAGTAATCTAAAAAGGTTGGGAACCACTGCTTTACAGTATTTTCAGGTATGTTCAGATTCAGGTAAGTATGTTGAGGTAAGTATTTAGCTAAGTATGTTCATGGTAAGTATGTTCAGGTAAGTATTCAGGTAAGTGGGTCCATGCGGGCCATGCGTTTTTCAGGTAAGTGGGTCCACCTACCACCCGGTGCCTTTTCTATCCCCAGGAAATATCACCTCTTTTTTAGTGTAAAAGGTGAATTCCAAAACTTTTAAATATAAGGTCAGGCGTGCTTTACCTTAAAAACTAAAAAATATGGATCTTGAAAAGGACTTTTTATGCATTTGGAAAACTTTTTTTCAGTGGATGTAGGCGTTTTTGCCATGTTGCCGGGTGTTATTCATCAACTTCTACAAGAAATATAAGCCATAAAATAATACAATCTTTCTTCATTATTTTATAGTACTAGTTAAAATCTCTCTCATCAAAACGTTTTTTTTTTCTCCATGATTATTGTATTCATTATTATTGTATTTAACCCTTTCTGTGTGTCCCTGATATCACTTTCTACCCTGTTAGTTTGTAGTAATTCTCCTTTAAGAAAACAGCCCCTTCCCACAATGACATGTGGTTCAGGAAGTGTCATTATTTGTTTGGTGGGAAAACAATGGTGCAAAGCTAAATAAATAAACATCTATTTTTACATGTTTCCTGTTAGCCTGCTTGCCTCACTCATACATTTCCACCCTGTTAAGCTAAATTATAGAGAAAATTCATAAAAGGACAAAATACATTTCATATAGAAGTTAAATCCTCTTCAAGTGTTTACTGTTATGCTATCTTAATCTCAATCACCCACAGAGCTATGACTAATTTAGCCTCCAAATGTCCACCCTGTTAGGTTTGACCCTGTCAGGATTATATATGTTTTTCTGAAACTCAAACCTCCTTTTTCTGAAAACATATTTTTAAAAAGTGGCAGGGGTGGCGGGGTGGGGGTTGGGGGTGGCTATATAAAACAGTCATTGTAGTAATAGAATGGTAATTGTAAACACTTAAAACTACACATTTACAACTGTGGCAATCCTCTGATGTTGCAAAATCATTTGATGTAATTTGATCCTCTAATGTAATTGTGACCTGTGGTTTTGATTGCGTGTCCTTTTGTATTATGTTCAATACATTTTTTTAAATAAAATGCTAAAATATGTTTTAAGTGAGAAGTAGGCAGGTAAGAAAGCTGAAAAAGGAAATTCACATGAGCACCAGTGAGCCTACTTCACCCATGTTCTACCAAGGTTTTCCAGCCCACAGCTTTGACCTACTACAGTAGCTATGTTGGTCTACTGTTCTTCAAACAATGTCTATGCAGGTTGCTTAGGATTCAAACCTTCTCAAACTGCCTAATTCATACTCTTTTCCAGTAGGGGGCAGAGGTGCTGCATGGTGTGTTTTCTCTTTTTCTCTGGCTCACAGCTTATGTATGTGGATGTGTGTTTATGCGTATGTGTGTTTGTGTGTGTGTGTTTATGTTTGTATTTGTATGTGTGAGCATGCATACGTGTGTATGAATGTGTTTGTGTGTGTGTGGGCTGACGGACCAGGAGCCCTGCCAAACCAGCTATGCAGGAAAACGCTGGGACCGGATCCACAAGCACACTTGGAATGCCAGAGACAACTTCCCCTGCCTCAGTACATCCTATGTTCCCGGATGAAGCCGCCCATGGGCACAGATCTAGGACCAGTTTTCCCTCAGAAAATCCCAAAAATCCCCATTAGCCAAATCACCCTTCCTGAGTCTACCCCAATGCCAGCTAGGAAAGAGGACACGAGCAAGCTGTGAGTGGGAGCAGCCTCAAGGAGAAGTAAGGGAGGATAGTGTAGACCACACAAAGTCCAACCTTCACACACAGCTGGAGAGAGAGACAGGGAGACAGAGAGGGAGAGACAGGGAGAGAGAGTGAGGGAGAGAGAGAGACCGGGAAAGAGACCGCAAGAGAGAGAAGGGCACAGAGAGAATGAGAGAGAGAGCGAGAGAGAGAGAGAGAGAGAGAGAGAGAGAGAGAGAGAGAGAGAGAGAGAGAGAGTGAGAGAGAGAGAGAGAGAGAGAGAGAGAGGGGGAGAGAGAGAGAAACATAGACAGAGAGACCGCAATAGAGAGAAGGGGAGAGAGAGACAGAGAGCGTGAGAGAGAGAGCGAGAGAGATAAAGAGAGACAGCAAGAGAGAAGGGCAGAGAGAGAATGAGAGACAGAAACAGAGAATGAGGGAGACACAGAGACAGAGAGACAGAGAGACAGAGAGAGATAATGAAAGAGAGACAGAGAGAGAGAGAGAGAGAGAGAGAGAGAGAGAGAGAGAGAGAGAGAGAGAGAGAGAGAGAAAGAGAGAGAGAGAGAGAGAGAGTGAGAGACAGAGAGAGAGAGAGAGAGAGAGAGAGAGACCACAAGAGAGAGAAGGGGAGAGAGAGAAGTAAGTAACCTTGGTAGTGTGTTGCCTAACTAACCACAACCATGTGGTGCTTCAAAGTTGGGTTACTACTATCCTTGTACTTAGAAGTGTGCTTCCCTGAAGTGTCCTAGAAAATTCCCATTGACCTGCACACTGTGTGGTCTCTCCTACTGAACTCTTGATCTCATCACATTCTTTCAGATCATATCCATTCCCTGGTAATTGGAGAGAGAAAAGCTAATGGGATATTGGAAGAGAAACTCTGCCAAGCATCAGTGAATGACTAAGCAGTTGTGATGTTAAGCAGTCTGCTTGGTGTCCATGTGAAAGTTCAATGCACTGAAAAGATGACGAAAGGCAGTGTCAAAGGTATCTTGTCAACAAAGCATGATCTCCACGACATATAGCATGGGATGTGTCTGTCAACTTTAGATCATTTTTTGAGGCATGAAAATGTCCTTCAAGCTAAAGACCAATACATCTCACTCCAAACGGGCAGATGGATGCAGCAGAGGAGTGGGAGTGAGACAGACAGTAACATGTTTTTGGATGCAGAACTCACTCTGACCTTTTCTAATAGACTCCATATCAAACGAGCTAGCTTCATTTCCATCTCTGGGAATAACCAATGTGTTCTTATCTAAATGGCTGTGGTGAGATATGGGGGAGTGGAGCACAGATGTGTCAGAAAGCAGCTGATATTCAGAAGAGGAAAGGTTTTCCTCCCAGACGCGGTCCAAGAACATCAGGCCAGATCTGGCTGAGCTAAGAGCATTTCTCACATGGAGAACCTGGCAGGAGGAACGGCATAGCTCCACGTCTCCCACCTAACTGGCCCTATTAGGAGGACATTTTTGAATTGGATTGATCCCAGGCCCTTTGATTCTGGATGTACTGTAAAAACACTGTGGAAGTATGGATTTAGAAGGTGTACATTTTGTTGACGTTTCAATTGAAGTATTTCGTAAACTATCCTTGTGGGATAAAATATATCTACATGTTAATATACTGTACATGGTTGGGTCTGTACGTGTGTGCGTGTGCGTGTGCGTGTGCGTGTGCGTGTGTGCGTGTGCGTGCGTGTGATACTCACCATAATGTACTCTCTCTCCTCCACTACCTTCTTCACTTCATCCATAGTTTCTGTGTCATCGAAGGAGTCGTCTCCACTCCCATACCCAGATGCCTGAAAGAGAATAACAATGGAATTTGCAATCTCCTTTTTTTTTTACATATTCAATCACAAGCCAATTATCTAATGCTTTTCCAAGTAGCAATAACTCAGGCTTATGCATGTGGAAATACTTAAAAAACAGAGATAAAAACAGAGGGGGAAAAATACAAAGAAATCTAATCAACCAAAACAATCTGTAAAGCCCTGCAGGCTGCAGACCACTATCACACAGTCCTGTGATGCTCTCTCACAACCACAAGAGGGGGTGATGAGCCCATTCATCATGAGCCTTTCTCAGGTTTGATAGAGTAGGTAGTAGTTCAGCCCATTAGTGCTGATTCAAGGTCAGATTTAAGATTTTCATAATAGTTTTAGTATTGGGGGTGGAGTCATCTGATCCAAGCACACCTGTTGGAGGCAACTTCTACCTCAAGCTTTGAGGATATCAGTGAACCTTGCAGCTAGGCTAGCCCCTGTACAATGCTTTACCACTGTCTCTGGTGTTAACCACAAATACTGCTCCAACAGCCTTAAATAGCCTCTCATTGCATTCTTTCCTTTATGATTCATTTGAAAATATTTCATAGGTGATAGTTGTATGGCGGAAATACCATCTGTATTTGGAAAGTTACATATCTTGAAAACTTGATTGCTGACATGCAAAACATTTTTTGGGACTATATCAAATCAAATCAAATGTTATTAGTCACATGCGCCGAATACAACAGGTGTAAACCTTACAGTGAAATGCTTACTTACGAGCCCCTAACCAACAATGCCGTTTCAAAAAAATACAGATAAGAATAAGAGATAAAAGTAGCAAGTAATTAAAGAGTAGCAGTAAAATAACAATAGCGAGACTAGCAGTAAAATAACAATAGCGAGACTATATACAGGGGGGTACCGATACAGAGTCAATGCTCGGGGGCTCGGTTAGTTGAGGTAGTATGTACATGTAGGTAGAGTTATTAAAGTGACTATGCATAGACAACAACACAGAGTAGGAGTGGTGTAAGAGGGGGAGGGGGACTGCAAAGGGGGGAGTGCAAATAGTAAATGGACTAATGAACCAAATACCAAAATATAGTTTTTGGGTGGAATTGTCCTTAAAGGTAGAGTATTGGGATTAAGGGGACACACTCACATAGGGGTCGTCCTCCTCACACTGGTCATCTGGGGCTGTGGGGTCCCCCTTTAGAACCAACTGCTGAATAGAACCCTGTGGGGGAGAGAGAGAGAGAGAGAGAGAGAGAGAGAGAGAGAGAGAGAGAGAGAGAGAGAGAGGGGTTAGACGGTCACAATAACACTAGTGTACACACTCACAGTAAATGCATGAACCCTTGTGCCCTTGCATGCACACACGCACGCGCGTACTTGAAATCAGCATTTCAAGTATGGCGAACAGGTGCCTCTAGTCTTACTGACAATAACTGTTCAAGACAAGCAACCTTTAAACTGCTATAACTCGAACAGAACATAGATCCACTCTAGCAATGAATAACACGAGTGTTGCAAATGGACAAAGGCATGCTTGGTAAATCTATTTATGGGTTCTATCCAGAGGACAAACACCTGTTTTTAATCCAACACATCTTCTAGGAAACAAGTGGAGGGGAGAGGGGGAGAAGAGAGGCAGGATCAATCTGGGTCAACCAAATCAAGTCCATGTGTTGATGCTGTAAACAGAGTTTGCAGATAAACAACAAATGTGCCATGCAACAGCGAGCTCTGATTCCTTCAAAGTTTCATGAGCTTTTCTGAATAGAAAAAGGACGCGAGAAGAGTACGGTACAGCACAATCAAGCATTTTGTTGAATTAAACTTGAATGAAACGCATTGCGATCAGTGAACCTTCCAAATAGGAAACACTCTCATCAATCGCGTTCAGCTGATGATTGGTTGATTATTTGAATCAGCTGTGTAGTGCTAGGGCAAAGTCCAAAACGTGCACCCCCTGGGGTCCCGAGGACCGAGTTTGGGAAACCCCGCTAAACACTGAAGCTGTGAACTATAGGGGGTGCTGCTGACCCATACTGATCAGCGGCTGTGTGATTGCATGTGATTGTGTGCATTGCTCGCTGTGTGTGATACCAGTGCCTGATGGGCGAGAAAAAAGCTGCTCTAAGGGTCGAATCCCACCCCTGATCTGTGATATTGCTTGAATGCTACGGTAGACTACTGATATTGCTTTTCACCCCTACGATGACATAACTGAGCAAAGACAAAATAATACAATTGAACTATACTGTCCAATGTGAATCGGATATTCTTCTTTTTGCTGTTTTATGTTAATCCCGACTCCTCAGACGCCACACACACAAACAGTACATACTGTACGAGAGGCTGGAAGTAGCGCCGGGTCAGCTGCAGAGCATCGCCCCCCCAATAGTGTTGTTTGATCCATGTCCACGATTGGCTATGTGTTACTAATCTAACAGGACGCAGACATAAACACAAAAATAAGCATCAACAGCAGAAGAATGAAGTAAACAGAGTTGACACGATCAAGTAAACACAAATATAGCAGTAAAATCTGAACAATAAAATGCAACTTGTAAATACACATTATTTTAGAAAAGGGACATTTGAAGTAAATGAAACAAGGCACATATAAAAGCAGCTAGAAGCAGCTACCCTCAGCTAGAGGGTACACTTAGTATGGTAAGAGTATGCATCCCTGTGGCGGAGGGGAGTAGTGAGCTTAGATTTATGAGGATGGGGATGTTGCCAAAGGCACAGAGAGCAATGTCTCAGCCGAGCTGGATTTTCTTGGCTGCACTAGGGGAGGATTGTCTCCTGGCTGCAGACGAGGAGGAGGGGGGAGTGGTGTACCTCTCTCTTCCTCAGACCTTACTGGATCAGTAACGTTATCACACGGCCTGCCTGTAATCTGAGGAGCATTGGCTAGACTGACTAAACTTTTCTGCACACTGTTTGGCAGGGTAACAACAAGCTGGCTACAGCAGACACCGACTGGTACCCAGCAAGAAGAGGGTTTTCCTCACAGCACAAGCCACCACATTGTATAAACAGCCATGTCTGTTGGAACCAAGTAACCGTTGCAAAGGCAGCAGACGCGAAGGTCTTGTGTTGTGATGATAAGTTATTCAATGAATGGTCCTATCAAGTAGAACATCTAAAACATATGCTGCTTACGTCAGGGTTACACAAAGTCTCTTCGCAAGATTTTAGCTAACGCTTAAAGATATTTAGAAATAAAAGAAACATGGGAGTCACTATCAGAACTGGCTGTTACTGAAGACCACTGGTCCCAAACCAGTATGGTATGACTACCATGACTCCCTGGCTGCCCGGATGAAAACACGCACGCGCACGCACATTCATGCACACGCACGCTCTTGCCAGAGCAAGAGAAAGAGAGAAGACTAAAGGAAGATGAGCAATGAACACAGAGTGATTTATATTTTGGTAGGCTCTGATCAGCGAGACGTCTGCTTTGCTCCCGGGTGCTACGTGAGAAGAGATAGGCTGGTGCAGGTTGAAACAAGCAGGTTGGAAGAGATAGGCTGGTGCAGGTTGAAACAAGCAGGTTGGAAGAGATAGGCTGGTGCAGGTTGAAACAAGCAGGTTGGAAGAGATAGGCTGGTGCAGGTTGAAACAAGCAGGTTGGAAGAGATAGGCTGGTGCAGGTTGAAACAAGCAGGTTGGAAGAGATAGGCTGGTGCAGGTTGAAACAAGCAGGTTGGAAGAGATAGGCTGGTGCAGGTTGAAACAAGCAGGTTGGAAGAGATAGGCTGGTGCAGGTTGAAACAAGCAGGTTGGAAGAGATAGGCTGGTGCAGGTTAACACAAGCAGGTTGGAAGAGATAGGCTGGTGCAGGTTAACACAAGCAGGTTGGAAGAGAGAGAGTTCCCTGCTCCTCTCCCCTAGGTTAACTGTATTTCTCGGAATCTACCAACCCATCGCTCCAATGAAACTTTAATGAGAGGAAAATAGCTGCTTGAAAATAGCTTTTTGGTGCACTTTCAACCTGAAGCAGGCAATGATTTATTAGTTCATCCATTCTGTTTAGATTAGTACAACATTAAGTAGTGGTATGGTGGAGTGGAAGTAGCAATTGATTGGTTATTTTATATCTAAGGGTGAAATAAACTGCATTGCAATGCCTAGGATTTAGGTCAATGGGATAACAGTCTTGTGGCTCGCAGAAGAGCCGGGTTCGAGTCACACATACGCAGTCTGACTGAAAACTAGTTAAGCAATGTCCATTTTCTCTTCATCTAAACATTTTACAACAAATCCAGAGTTAAGTAAACACTCTCCGGCTAGGTGAACACTGGTTTGTGGCACGATATGTTCATTCCACAAGCATTCACATGCTAATTTATAGCATTTATTGTATATCTTATAAAGATGTATAGGTCATTCAGTCCTCTATCCTCTGCTATTGCCATTATGTTGCATCAGGGTTTACAGTCATGTTTTTCATGCCTTAAAATCAAAATGGCTGACCATGAGGTCAGCAGAAGTGGTGAGCCCAGCTCTTAGTCAAGTTCTCCACACTGACTCACCCTACTGTCTCTTTCCCAGGCAATCGACCGTGAAGTCATTCAAAGCTTATGGAGCCGAGTCATGCTGCCAGCCTGTGGCAAACCCTGATGACCACTTCTGAACAGTCTGTTTTGGGACTCATTACTATTGGGTTTGGGGCACACTCTCAATTTAATCATTGTAGTGCTGAGGAAAATCATTATGGAATCGAACATTTGAATCAGACCGAGATCTGATTTCCTTCTGGAAGGGTTGAGGCCCAAACAGCAACCAGGGAGCCAAACAGAAACCACGCGCAGGCGCATGAAAACCAAGCAGAGGACACTAAACACAAACACACTATAGGCCTAACCAACGTAAAAGAACCCCCCCAACACCTCCACTCATACACAAAAAGAAGCAAAGAACACCACAAAAACAAAACCCCACCTGTCAACTTACCACAAACCTGTCCAGCCCTGTGCCACCAGCGTTGCCCACGAAGATGCCCGAGCTGGCCTCAAAGGTGAGGGGCTCCGGGCTCCTCTGGAAGGCCACGCGGTGGTACTCCTCACAGTCCATGTAGAGGCGCACCTCCGCCCCCTGCACCGTCAGCGTGAAGCGGGCCCACCTCCCCGTCAGGTCACCCAGCTTGAAGCTGGCCGCCTCCTTGGTGCTCCCATCCCCCGGGTCGGTGTAGTAAAGGAGCACCCGCTGAGACCCATCCTCCACGGGGCTCAACGCCACCCCCAGGTGCACCACCCGCTGGTAGGCGTCGGTGATTGCGAAGAGGACCCCACCGCGCTGCGTGGTGGGCTTGGCGGTGACGGTCATGGCAAAGTCGCGGTAGAAGGGGTCGGGGATGAAGGACTTGGTGAGGCGGCCCACGTTGGCATCGGGCCCGAAGCTGTAGGCCGGGTAGCCCTCGAACCCTGTGATGAAGGAGACCGATGGGGGGAGAGGAACGCCGATCAGCTCGGTCAGGTCTATCTGGCCCTGGGAGCCCCGCTCTGAAACACACATAATCAAATACTGTATTAAATCACATGAATAAGACAGGAATATGACATAGTGCATGGATAGGATAGCACATTCATTCATATAAAGACCTGATGAGTTAGTTATGTGTATGTTCACAATGAATTCATGATTATGAATATTAATACCGATGACAAATTGGTCCGCAAACTGTGCTGCACTGCACTGACTCCCCTCATCTCTCTTTCTGCACTGTGAAGGTGATCTGGCTTGTGCTTTTATTTACAACCATTACTTTCCGCTTCAATGGATTACAAATCTGCCACAGTTTCACCTAATTTTCCAAGAGAATGAGAACGTGGAAGCATTACCATACTTCACTCCTTTCATCCCAGTCCCTCTCCACATGCATCTCTATACATTCACACACACTCCCCACCACACATGTTCCTCGTTAGGAGGGAGAACCCGTGGAACAATCATCCGTTTTGTGAGACTGTATAGCAGGATAAGGCATGTTCATCTGGAAGGCATTAGCGTAGACTAATACACACACCGGGTCCAGGCTGCTCCTGTAAAATGGGCTTAGCACTGCTAGGCTAACCCACACCAATAGGCTAGCCCACACCGCTAGGCTAACCCACAGCGCTAGGCTAACCCATACCACTAGGCTAACCCATACCGCTAGGCTAACCCACAGTGTTAGGCTAGCGCTAGCTCCCCATAGAGAAACACAGACATATAGGCATGCTTTCACGCAGTCTTTAATGGCCATCACCTCTCAGGCTTCTTCAAGCCAGTGTCGCTAATAAACCTTAACCCTTGGTCTGAGTGCATGTTTTACTGGTGTCATGGAAGAGAGGCCAAAATTCCAAATAGTCCTGTCACCTGGAGCTCCTCGCCCACCCAGTGACATAACACAAGATGTGGGAGCAGCTGGAGACATCACACAGCATTCTTTGGCAGATGCAGGTTCCCATGACGCAAGACCAACATACTGTACGGAACCAGGTATGACATCATCATTGGTGGAGTGATAGAGACCTGGCCCAGATGGAACAAACATCACCTGGACTAAGAAATCACCATCAAAGTAGCAAGTACATCAGATTCACTTCAAGTCACAGATTAATCATTTCAGTGTGCATACAGAATGTCTCAATCTACTGGGCAATACCATGATAGAAGCGCTATAAGTAATTGTGGGGTAATATAACCACAGTGCCAGAATAAAGTCCACTAGAATGAATGATCAATTAATTAACACTCCAAATCCCCCTGATTCGTTAGCTAGAGGGTGTTTGGGAGCAGTTTTGGGGCATTACGTAACGGAAGGTTTGGCTGCTAGCTTCACATACACATGTTGCTAATTAGCCATATGGGTGCATGGCATCGTGTGTGTGTGTGTGTGTGTGTGTGTGTGTGTGTGTGTGTGTGTGTGTGTGTGTGTGTGTGTGTGTGTGTGTGTGTGTGTGTGTGTGTGTGTGTGTGTGTGTGTGTGTGTGTGTGTGTGTGTGTGTTTGTTTATCCATGACTGTTTTCTATCCAAGTGGTCATCCGTCGTTCCTTAGGAATCTCTCTCGGGGGTATTTTCCTAAGTGGGTCATTGTATTTTGAGGAGTGTGTAATGCGGCCTGGACTCAGAGCACTGCATTATTTTGGCAGGGACTAGACTGTTACCATCTGCACATACAGTATAGCCCAGTTATACAGTCTCCGCACTATTTCATTAAGTGCACATAACAGCTAATTCGTCTTGCTTAGGTTATGCAATTCAAATAAATGATAATATTGAGTCCAATTCAATGTGGTAACGGAGCAACCTCAGACTCTGAGGGAAATGTGCTTTGTACAGTATCTCCTATGTGAGGTTTTGAGAAGACAGTGTGGATTAAGCACTATTTAAAACACATTCAATCCCGAGCCTGAACATGCTTTATCAGTGTGTGTCATATCAAATCGAACTGTATTTGTCACACGCTTCGTAAACAATAGGTGTAGACTAACAGTGAAATGCTTAATCCCGACAATGCAGAGAGAAAAATATAAAAATAATTGAAAGATAATAACACAAGGAATAAACACAGAATGAGCAACAATAACTTGGCTGTATACACAGGGAACCAGTACTGAGTCGATGTGCAGGGCTATGAGGTAATTGGGATAGATATGTACATATAGGAAGAAGTACAGTGACTAGGCAACATGATAGATAATAAGCAGTGGCAGCAGAGTTTGTGATGAGTCAAAAGACTTAAAGTGCGAAGGGTCAATTCAGATAGTCTGGGTAGCTATATGGTTAATTATTTAGAAGTCTTATGGCTTGGGGGTAGAAGCTGTTCAGGGTCCTGTTATTTCCAGATCTGGTGCATCGGTACTGCTTGCCGTGCGGTACCAGAGAGTCGGAAGTTTACATACACCTTAGCCAAATACATTTAAACTTAGTTTTTCACAATTCCTGAAATGTAATCCTAGTAAGAATTCCCTGTCTTAGGTCAGTTAGGATCACCACTTTATTTTAGGAATGTGAAATGTCAGAATAATAGTAGAGAAAATGATTTATTTCCTTCATCACATTCACAGTGGGTCAAAAGTTTACATACACTCAATTAGTATTTGGTAGCAATGCCTTTAAATTGTGTAACTTGGGTCAGACGCTTCGGGTAGCCTTCCACAAGCTCCCCACAATAAATTGGGTGAATTCTGGCCCATTCCTCCTGACAGAGCTGGTGTAACTGAGTCAGCTTTGTAGGCCTCCTTGCTCGCACATGCTTTTTCAGTTCTGCCCAAAAATGTTCGATAGGATTGAGGTCAGGGCTTTGTGATGGCCACTCCTATACCTTGACTTTGTTGTCCTTAAGCCATTTTGCCACAACTTTGGAAGTATGCTTGGGGTCATTGTCCATTTGGAAGACCCATTTGCGACCAAGCTTTAACTTCCTGACTGATGTCTTGAGATGTTGCTTCAATACATCCACATAGTTTCCTGCATCATGATGCCATCTATTTTGTGAAGTGCACCAGTCCCTCCTGCAGCAAAGCACCCCCACAACATGATGCTGCCACCCCGTGCTTCACGGTTGGGATGGTGTTCTTCAGCTTGCAAGTGTCCCCCTTTTTACTCCAACATAACGATGGTCATTATGGCCAAACAGTTCTATTTCTGTTTCATCAGACCAGAGGACATTTCTCCAAAAAGTACGATCTTTGTCCCCATGCGCAGTTGCAAACCATAGTCTGGCTTTTTTATGACGGTTTTGGAGCAGTGGATTCTTCCTTGCTGAGCGGCCTTTCAGGTGATGTCGATATAGGACTCGTTTTACTGTGGATATAGATACTTTTGTACCTATTTCCTCCAGCATCTTCGCAAGGTCCTTGCTGTTGTTTTGGGATTGATTTGCACTTTTCACACCAAAGTACGTTCATCTCTAGTAGGCAGAACGTGTCTCCTTTCTGAGCGGTGTGACGGCTGCGTCGTCCCATGGTGATTATACTTGCATACTATTGTTTGTACAGATGAAAGTGGTACCTTCAGGCATTTGTAAATTGCTCCCAAGGATGAACCAGACTTGTGGAGGTCTACAATTTGTTTTCTGAGGTCTTGGCTGATTTATTTTGATTTTCCCATGATGTCAAGCAAAGAGGCACTGAGTTTGAAGGTATGCCTTGAAATACATCCACAGGTACACCTCCAATTGACTCAAATTATGTCAATTAGCCTATCAGAAGCTTCTAAAGCTATGACATAATTTTCTGGAATTTTCCAAGCTGTTTAAAGACACAGTCAATTTAGTGAATTAAGTGAAATAATCTGTCTGTAAACAATTGTTGTAAAAATGACTTGTGTCATGCACATAGTAGATGTCCTAACCGACTTGCCAAAACTATAGTTTGTTAACAAGAAATTTGTGGAATTGTTGAAAAACGAGTTTTAATGACTCCAACCTAAGTGTATGTAAACTTCTGACTTCAACTGTGTATGGGTAAGGTGACTAGGCATCAGAATATATGATAAACAGAGTAGCAGCAGGGTATATAATGATTGTACAGTAGGTGAGTGGGTTTGAGTGTGTATGTAGAGTCAGTATGCATATATGTGCATTTATGTGTGTAAGCAAATTATGAAGTGAGTGTTTGTGTGTGTTGGAGTGTCAGTGTGCGTGAGTGTGTAAGGCCCTGTGAGTGTGCATAGAGACAGCGCAAAATAAAAATAAAAGGGTCAACTGCCTACACTACCAGGTCACTGACCTCCGGGAAGTCCGGAAGTCCAGAATCCAGTTGCAGAGGGAGATCTTCAGTCCCAGGGTCCTGAGCTTAGTGGTGAGCTTGGAGGGCTCTATGGTGTGGAAAGCTGGGCTGTAGTCAATGAACAACATTCTCACATAGGTGTTCCTCTTTTCTGGGTGGGAGAGGGCAGTGTGGGAGAAATATCATCTGTGGATCTGTTGGGGAGGTATGTGAATTGGAGTGGGTCCAGGGTGTCTGGGATGATGGTGTTGATGTGAGCCCTGACAATCCATTCAACACATTTCATGGCTACAGTGCTACGCAGCGCGATAGTAATTTATACAGGTTATCTTAGCGTTCTTGGGCACAGGGACTATAGTGGTCTGCTTGAAACATGTAGGTATTACATACAAGGTCAGGGAGAGGTTGAAAATGCCAGTAAAGACACTTGGCAGCTAGTCAGTGCATGCTCTGAGTACACGTCCTAGTAATCCATCTGGCCCCATGGCCTTGTGAATGTTAACTTGTTTAAAGGTTAGTCACATCGGCTACGGAGAGTGAGATCACGCAGTCTTCCAGAACAGTTGGTGCTCTCATGCATGGTTCAGTGTTGCTTGCCCCGAAGCGAGAATATAAGGCATTTATCTTATCTGGCAGGCTCGCGTCACTGGGAAGCTCGTGGCTGCGGTTCCCTTTGTTCCCTCTGTGATAGTTTGCAAGCCCTGCCACATCCGACGAGCGTCAGAGCCGGCATAGTAGGATTAGATCCTGTATTGACACTTTGCCTGTATGATGGCTCGTCGGAGGTCGTAGCGGGATTTCTTATAAACGTCCAGATTAGTGTCCCGCTCCTTGAAAGCAGCAGTTCTAGCCTTTAGCTCAGTGCAGATGTTGCCTGTAATCCATGGTTTCTTATTGGGATATGTACGTTCGTTCACTTATTTTTTAAAACATTTTTATCCCCTTTTCTCCCCAATTTTCTTGGTATCCAATCGCTAGTAATTACTATCTTGTCTCATCGCTACAACTCCCGTACGGGCTCGGGAGAGACGAAGGTCGAAAGCCATGCGTCCTCCGAGGCACAACCCAACCAAGCCGCACTGCTTCTTTAACACAGCGCGCCTCCAACCCGGAAGCCAGCCACACCAATGTGTCGGAGGAAACACTGTGCACCTGGCCCCCTTGGTTAGCGCGCACTGCGCCCAGCCCGCCACAGGAGTCGCTGGAGCGCGATGAGACAAGGAAATCCCTACCGGCCAAACCCTCCCTATCCCGGACGACGTTAGCCCAATTGTGCGTCGCCCCACGGACCTCCCGGTCGCGGCCGGTTGCGACAGAGCTGGGGGCGAACCCATAGACTCTGGTGGCGCAGTTAGCACTGCGATGCAGTGCCCTAGACCACTGCGCCACCCGGGAGGCCCTGTCGATGCACTTATTAATGAAAACAGTGACTGATGTGGTAAGCTCCTCAATGTTATCTGATGAATCCTGGAACATATTCCAGTCTGTGCAAGCGAAAGAGTCCTGTAGTTTAGCATCCGCTTTATCGAACCACATCCGTATTGAGTGTGTCACCGGTACTTCCTGTTTGAGATTTTGCTTGTAAGCAGGATTCAGGAGGATAGATTTGTGGTCAGATTTGCCAAAAGGGAGGGCGAGGGAGAGCCTTGTATGCGTTTCTGAGTGTGGAGTAAAGGTTCTCAAGAGCTTTGTCACCTCTAGTTGCACGGGTGACATGCTGGTAAAAATAAGGTAAAACGGATTTCAGTTTCCCCGCATAAAAATCACTGGCCAAGAGAAGCGCCATCTCTGGATGTGCATTTTCTTGTTTGCTAATGGCCCTATACAGCTCGTTGAGTGCAGTCTTAGAGCCAGCTTCACTTTGTGGTAGTAAATAGACAGCAATGAAAAATATAGATGAAAAATCTCTTGGTAAATAGTATGGTCTGCAGCTCGTCATTAGGTATTCTAAGTCAGTGTGTGTGTGTGTGTGTTTGTGTGCGTGCATGCCTGCCCGCCCGCCTGCGCGTGTGTGTTTGGTGTGTGTGTGTGTTTCAGTAACTTAACCTCCTGCTGTTAAGCCAGGTTTCCCAGTCAGTCAAAACTCCACCACTAATCCCATTACAGTTGTATTATGAGGTTTACTTTGGACAGGCCTACAGGAAACCACAGGCCCCTTTCTATATCAAACAATCACTGGAGGACTTCTGACAGAAACATTCTGACGGGGAATGTAGCATGATACTGTAAAACACTGGTGTGTACAGTTACAACATGATCCTTTAACCTGACTTCAACCCTCACACCATCAGACTAAAGACAGCTCACAAACTGTTAAGTTGCTGACAATGCAATGGCTTGGAGGGAGTGTATGTGTGTTTGTGTGTGTGTTTGTGTGTGGGGGTTGATGTGTGTGTGAGTGTGTGCGTGTATGTGTGTGTCATCGTCAAAGTTTACTCCCTTTTGTCCCTCTAAACCCAACTCTAGCCCCACTATGCGTCTCTCCTCTGGACATGGAAATGAGACCGTTACAAGCTGGCCACAGAGGAAGCTAACCACAACATTTGTTCACCCAACGGGCTGTAGCTAGCAAATAAAGGAATGCAAAACAATAACCACTTTAATACTAGACTACTAGACTGTTTAAAAGTCTGAAGCCTTTCTCCTGGGACTGATTTAGTTCAGGCCTCAAAAGGGCATTATTGAAAATGCCCCATGGTCTTAGATATGCTAGTGCTTTAGAGAAATCCTCAGACTATTGGTGTCAAGCCTTACATGGAGGTGAATGAAACATGTTTGTGAAATGAAACAACCAGCCATGGTCTTTAAAAAGTATCTGTGAGGAGTAGAGATTCACTGTGTTGAATGATGTGAAAACATTTAAGGTCATGTTGAAGACACAGTAAGTAGTACACAGTAATTAGCAGCTATCAACAAACGCTCGCCACAAAACTGAACTACATTTTTACAATAGACAGAGAGAGAAAAAGTCATTTGTCATGGTTATAAGACTCATCTTCCATAACTCACTCTTTCACAATCACGTCATGCAAATGATGTCTACGGAAGATTTGTGTGAACGTTCGAGTTACGTAAACAGAGCTCTAGTTACAACCTTAGAAAAAAGGCTTCCAAAAGGCTTCTTCGGCTGTCCGCATAGGAGAACCCCTTTTGGTTCCAGGTAATACCAGTTTGGGTTCCATTTAGAACCCTTTCCACTGAGGGTCATACATGGAACCCAAAATGGTTCTACTTGGATCCAAAAGGGTTCTACCTGGAACCAACCCTTTAAGGTTCTAGATACCACCTTTTTTTCTGAGAGTGTAGGATCAGGCACATAGGGCACATTTAATGCCTTTCTAATGCACCGAGTCTAGAGTAGGTGAGTTAGGGTTCATGGACGAGGATCTTTGGCCCTTCAGGAGTCAGATATATAGCTAGCTGCTTTCCTGCTATCTCTCTTCAATAATGGAGTGCCAAGTACAGAATGGAAAGAATTCACAAAGGAATGAATATCTCTTAAGCATCTTTGTGTGTGTGTGTGTGTGTGTGTGTGTGTGTGTGTGTGTGTGTGTGTGTGTGTGTGTGTGTGTGTGTGTGTGTGTGTGTGTGTGTGTGTGTGTGTGTGTGTGTGTGTGTGTGTGTGTGTGTGTGTGTGTGTGTGTGTGTGTGTGTGTGTGTGTGTACATTTACTTGTGCTGGCCTTGTGTCGATGTGTATATCATTGCAGCCCTAGCTGACACCATCCGCAGACACTTGCTGCACAGGGGGAAGACTACAGACAGAGAGAGGCCCAGCAGATGGAGGAGTCGAGGGGTAATACGGCAGTGGTGAGAGACAGGCTCTGGACAGGTTAAGTGGAGCTGGAGCAGTCCAGGGGTTTACAGTCATTACACTACCATGTGCCTCCATTAAGCCTGGAATGGACTGCCAGGTGGAGGGAGCGGGAGAGGGACATTTTTAATCAAACTTTAAAGGGATAGTGCGAGATTTTGTCAATTTAGCCCTTTTCTACTTACCCAGAGGCAGGTGAACTATTGGATACCATTTTATATCTCTGAGAGCAGTTTGAAGGAAGTTGTTAACTAGCGTCAGTGCAATAACTGGAAGTCTAGTTAGCAATGGCTCGCAATACCTTTCACTTCCTTCAAACTGCACACAGAGACATACAATTGGTATCAATGAAAATCTCGCACTATCCATTTAATCCCAGTCTGATATGAGATTCTTGGTAGGAGTATAGGTAGGGCCAGATGGAATATGTGATGGCTTTATATGAGTAAACCTTCAGTAATTAATTTAAATAAAAAGGATACCAATGCAATAACTCAAATCACTTCACAAAACACACAACACACAGACACACACACGTATCTGTGGTACCACAATGCTGTCATTGGTCACAAAGGCTAGAATTCAACAAAGCCACTCAGTCTAAACCTAATTCTACTGTATTCTCTGTGGCACTGGGATTAGGCTACACCACATGTTACAGTAATGCTTCTTTCTAGGGATTATGTCACGCTTTAACGACGTTAGCCTCGGTCTGTGACGGGACTTGTTTTGTGTTCACATTGAAAAGAGCGTAATTTATTTAGAAGTCATTCACAAGATCAAAAAGCTTGTTGCCATTGCCTTCAGCGTCCTTCGTTTTGAGTGACAGCCCGGTTTAGGGGGTGATGTTTGCCACGCATGGTTTGAAAAACAGGAAAAAGGAGCTAGCTGGCTAGGTAAACGTTAGCGTTGTGTATTCAGCTGAGAGAGGACACGCGGTCAGGTGAGCAATGGCCTCCTGTAAGCACAAAGGCCTGTCTGTTAGCGGCAGGCTTAGAGGTGAGTCAACACAGGCATTAGCCTAGTGCCCAGCAAAGCTCCTAGCACCCTAGCATTGATCAAAGGCTTTCACCACTTAAGTGGGAATGAATGGGCAACGTTTATAAGGGCTCCGACGCCGAGCAACTGCATTCTACCACTGTCACAGGATGAGATAGATGGCTTGGATTTGAGGTAGCTCTGCTATTAGGTGCACTGAGTCGCACACACACACACACTCATAATTCTGATCTTCATCCACTAATTGGTCTTAGGCCAATGATTTGGTAAAAGATCAGAATTTGGCTGCCTGTGTAAACACAGATAGAGAGCTGGAGATCAGCCAATGAACAGCTGTAAAAACAGCCTTCCAACTCCATCATGTGGTCCCATCCAGATGAAAATTCCAGTAACTTTCCCAACATTTATCGATTTTTTAGAAATCCTGGTTGGAAGACTTCTGGAGTTACGAGGTAATAAGCAGGAAAACCAGACATCCTCAACCACGATTTCAGAAAAACCATGACATTTTGGAAAAGTTGATTTTCCAACCCTAGTCATATCAGAACAGTCAAATCTGTTGTGGTTGACTTAGAAACTAGTTGATAGCTAGATCTTACAGTGAGTGCTACAGTGAGTGTTATAGTGAGTGTTACAGTGGAAGGAGGTAGCGAGGGAGGAACTGACTGAGAAATTGACATTTCATTCATGATGAACTTTTCCTCCCGGATTTAAGTAGCTGTCAAAGGTGTCACCAAGTAAATAATGTGTTTCAAAACATAAGCACGGTAGTTGCTGTAGGAAGCAGACGTACCAAGTCCCAGTGTGTGAGGCCAGGGAGGGTAACCTCAAGAATTTTAATCCCACCAGCGATGGTTAAGTGGGTCATGTTCAAAAAACGAAAATGGGACTTAGAACTGTACTCTAGGGAGCACGGAAGTTGCTCCCTGGAGACCCCTGAACGTCAAGGAATGATTTTGATGACCTACTCTGTCCAATCAGCTGCAAGAATGCCTCCATGGTCACACTACTATGCAATGGTATAGTCAACATTATTGAATTCTTTTGGCATTAATATCACTCCATAGTATTTTAGCATTTTGATGGCACTCTCAAGTAAACATCAGCTTTACAACAATGTTACAATGCAAACAGCAAGCTGAGCTGACAAAATGGTGAAGTGCCTAGAATCTGTTATCACTCCCATGGACTTCATATTTGCCACCATACATGTGGCTTACGTCAGCCATACTTCAAGAAGAGGGGGGACTTCTTTCCACCATGAACTCAGTATGAGAACTCCTTGGTCTAATAACACTGCACTGGGACAGTGGAGAAGCAGATTTATATGTAAAATTTTATTTTTACAGCCATTAAAGTTCAATTGGTATGAAAATAACCAAATGGCTACAAAATACTTCCCTGGGCGATTCCATGCCAGCAAATATTTTTTTGTATCTCAGATTGTTCAGGCAATTCTCACATAGAAACTTAATTGGAAGGAAGTATGTTTGACATACTTTTATATTTGTAGCACAAACCATTTTTTTTCATGATGAAAAGTGACTCTTCTAGGTCCTTTTTAGACCTATACATGTCCCCTGTAAGACACTATGATCTGTGAACCGTACATGACACAGACAACATCTTGGTGTCATTATACTCCAAACAGTTTGCTCTAAAATATGGAGTATCGCTGCATTCTGAAATACATTTTTACACATACATTTATTTGACATAAAAATGACTAATATTAATATCTCTAAAGTACCCTTTTTGATTCTGTTAAGTTTTCGACATCTTGTTTTAAACAATATAACATTCAAGTACATCACATTTCCAGAGTGGGCTCTCTGCTTTTATTTTTGCTATGATAAATTGTATGAGTGCCACCAACGCAGTGAATGGGAAAATGGATTCAAAGTGACCTCCCTCTGCTGGTAATTTGGTGAATGTGAAATCCTACAGGAGGGCTGTGATTGGTTAATGACCTATAATGTCTATTCTATGTATAGAATGTATAATTTCTTCAAAAGTAGAGCCCACTTCGGAAATGTGATATGTTTGAAGAGTAGTTTGTTCCTAACAATATCTCTAAAAATAAGCTAAATTAAAAAAGGGTACTTTTGAAATATTAATTATAATATTTTTTATGTTGAATAAATTGTATTTCAGAATATAGACTATAAATTATAGACATATTATAAGAGTATAATGACATGAAGATGTTGTCTGTATGTATGGTTCTGGATCATAGGGTCTTACAGGAGGCCTGTATAGGTCTAAAAAGGGCCTGAAATGGCCACTTTCATCATGATTTAGCCAAAAACTGTTTGTGATATATATGTAAAAGCATGTTAAACCTCCCCATTAAGTTTTTATGTGAGAATTGGCAGAACAATCTGTTTTCATGCCATGCAGGCGTGGTATTGCCGAACCCTCTGGGTCGGTTATTAACAGAGTCATTTTTCCATCAGGTTTTAACATGGGCACTGTTTTCTTTGTTAATGTCTTTACGAGCCAGCCAAGACTTTGCCAGAAGCCCAACTAGAGCCCTTGAGAAAAAAAACAAAAAAACAATTTGTTAAATGAATTACATCATGACATTTGGAATGAATTGACATGACAGAAATGTGGGTATTACTCCATTACTCAAGAGCAGTCAAAGTCTGTTTTCACTCTGAAGCCCATTATTTATCATTGTGGGTTTTGTGCAAGTGCATTAAATATCAAATATCATTCATTCCCCAATGGTTGGAAACAAAAGAGAAGTTAAAATATCTTTATCTATTTGGCACAGTTGGCAGCATAATTCGTAGTGATTCAAGCTTGACCGCAATCAGAGGGCAGAGAAAGAGAGAAAGAGAGAGAGAAAGGCAGAGAGAAATGGAGTGAAGGACAGAAAAAAGCAGCTTGGCAGACTAGGGAGTAGCATGCCACCTCCATCTCCATGCCCCATCTGCTTGATTTCATTAGCATCACAGCTTCCATGACACCACAGCATTACTTTGTTGGCAGTGCTCAGACGCTTTGTGTGGTCTCAAAGCCAACTCTTAATAGCCACATTTTATACCTAACGTCCTCAATTAACCCCTGTTCCGTGTTAAGGGGGGAAATTCCCTTCACATTGTGTTCTCAAGTGCATTTCAGATCCAAAAAAAGAACAGTATTTTCCGGTGGAAAACACAAAGTGCATTAAGGTAATTGGAGGGAAATTAAGTTGGGAACACAAAAGATAATTTCAGGGAGTTTCCACAGTAGCATTGCCGTCCACAGTAGCGTTGCCATGTGTTACTGTGACTCATGACCCGGCTGGACAGGAAACAGAAAGGGCAGGGTTAAGTCCACGCTCAGGGGAGATGGAGATGTTAAATGTTAAGATGCACATGCATGCCTACTCTAAACCAACGGTAACATTTAGATGCGGCTACCAAAGTGAGGACAAGAAAGTTGATCCTTTCTGGAATCCCCAGTTCAGGTGTGCTCAGCTCCGATAGCACAGTCAGCACAGAGAGAGGAACTTTTGTCAATAAGGTTACAGTTTCACATAAAGTAGGTGATTCTTAGGGAACACAATGGTTTTTAATATCCAGTTACGTGGAATATCATTAGCTGTCTGGTGGTCTCATCTCCCATGCCTTTTCCTACACACATACACATTCATGTTATTGCACGAGCACACACACACACACACATACACACGCACACACACACACACGCACACACACACACACACGCACACACAGTTTTGTACAGCTAACCTTATGGGGGCACACAATTCAATCCCATTCAAAATCCTATTTTCCCTAACACTAACACTAACTCAACCCGCACTCTTACCCTAACCTTAACCCTAACCCTAACCTTAACCCCAAAACTGAACCTTAACCCTAAACCCCTTAGAAACAGCAATTGACCTTGTGGGGACTAACAAAATGTCCCCAGTTGGTCAAGTTTTTGTTTGAGAAGTCCCCACAAGAATAGTTAAACATGTCCAGACACACGCACGCACACACACACACACACACACACACACACACACACACACACACACACACACACACACACACACACACACACACACACACACACACACACACACACACACACTGAACATTTCAGGAACACAGACCACACATACTTAAGACACGGCTCTCTATTGGCAGTGATTGTGAAAAAGCAATATATTTAACAGCTCTACCACCTAGTGTACAAAGTCTCAATTGAACCCTTTCTTACTGCATATGGGTAACCTAATCAACCCCATTCAGCTGAGTGTGTTGTACTTGGATAGGAGTGCAAATTAAGGAGTGAGATGTAAACCTCAGCTGACTGAATGGAACCTATATTATGAATGCAGGAGCTGTTGCCGCACAGGGGAGCACATTAAACAGCGCGCAGACAGACAAGGTCGAGCACTTTTTTTAATGAACATCTGCGTTTGACCACGCTCATTACCACGGTCCAGTGGTCGACTTGGCCCGACCATCTGCGGTTCGACTTCGCTCTTCTCCCTCATCCCAGACAGACTTCATCTTGAATGTCAGCAGCCCTTTTTTTGTTCTACCTTAGTCAGGAGAATCTATCTAACGAGGTCATTCAGTCTACAGTAGCTACAGTCTCTGACTACAGAGTCCAGACTGACTGTCTGTACAGTAGGTGGTTTGTTATAGAAACAAGATGGTGCCTGTACTCTGAACGCTATGACTAACCGCTGTGAGGTCTACTGAGGCTACATAGCGAGTCAGACATTTTGGTTCTGAACGCTGATTATCGCAACACAGATGCTGAAATCAACGAACGATCCGTGAACCTTTGCGAGGGGATATGCTGTAATGTCTTCCGGTAATCTGGCAACCCGGGAAAAGTGAGTTCTGCAATGCAGTGGCCTCAGTAATCTGGCAACCCTAGCTAAATGATTTCTATTTCAATCATAATTACCATGGTGTTGAGATGCTGGAGTCCTGAGACACAAAGGCTGTCAGACCACACGGAGACAGTCTCTTACCACACCCGCTGTGTCTGGTGGATCCAAGAGTTTGGCCAGAGTGAGACTAACTAGGAGATAACATCCAGCCAACCAGCCAGTCAAGACACAAGAAGAGTCTGAAAGTCTAGGGCTGTGTTTACACAGGCAGTCCAATTCTAATCTTTTTTTCCTCACTAATTGGTCTTTTGACCAATCAGATCAGACTTTTTGCCAATAATTAGGCAAAATATCAGAATTCGGCTTCCTGTGTAAACGCAGCCTAGCAGAGCCAATTCTTTACAGCATGTGTGTGGGCCAGGAGCATCCAGTGGCCAGGAGCATCCAGTGGCCAGGAGCATCCAGGGGCTAGGAGCAGCCAGGGGCTGGGCCAGAGTGTGAGTGTGATGTGTGTGCGCCTTATTGAGAGAACCTGTTGACAGTACACCAGACTCCCAGTCTGATGTGTGTGTGTGTGTGTGTGTGTGTGTGTGTGTGTGTGTGTGTGTGTGTGTGTGTGTGTGTGTGTGTGTGTGTGTGTGTGTGTGTGTGTGTGTGTGTGTGTGTGCGTGTGCGTGTGTGTGTGTGTGTGCGTGTGCGTGTGCGTGTGCGTGGGCGTGTGTGTTTGTGAGTGATCTGCGATGCACGGCTGTGTTTCTTGAGGGGTTAAAAGATGTGTACCTCCATTTTCAGCAGAGCCTGTAACAAAGCTATAACAACATCCTAATGACAACACTTAGCATGGAGAAGTGATAGGACAAGAGTATAACCATTTGTGAAAATGAGCTTTTATCCTCAATAAAGAGCATGACCTCAGACATTCACAACTCTCTTTGCTCCATTTAGGCATTTGTTCCATAGTTGAGGTTTCCATGAAGAAACAGACTTTCAATATCATACAGTCCCACAACTAATACATTTTGGTGCACATTCCATCCCAAACTGTTGAATATTGTTAAATCCCCCCAGACTTCTTTTTGGTCTCTTTGACAGAGAAGCCCACGCAGTTAATTAACAGGAAATCATAACATGTTCTTAAGTGATTTGTCTGAAAGTAGAGAGTACACTTTGCCAAGCCCAATAGGGGGCACTGTGAGTTTGTTAAATCCAGGCCAAAATCCCATTCCACAACAGGGCGTACCCACATAAGTAAACATTTATAAGAAAGGGGTTACTGATAACTTTGTCTGGGCATAATGTCAAGGGCCAAAAAACCAAGGGCCAAAGAGCTCTTTATAATAACGCTCCCTCACAACTAGTCTCCGCCTTCCAGATGTCTTTATCTCTAATCTAGATATTGGTCACCATTTTGATAGTGTCAGTGGGAGAACAGTATCTCTTTTGTGTGGGGGGAGATTTGCAGTATTTTTCTTGATTTTTAATTTTGGTCTTGAGAGGCACTTTCACCTTGATTTAAGAACTACATGCAGTGTACAGTTGTAGGATCTTAATTTGAGCTAGTTTGCTACAGCAGGAAAATTGCCCCGCAGCGACAGGAAATGTGAATTATTACGTGAATAATAATGAATGGACATTTTTGTGGGGGTTGATGCATTTTTTTGTTAGGGCAACGAAGCCTTTTTAAAACTCAAATATACTACAAGTTTGCATTTCCTCCACAGCAGGAAAATTCTCAGCAACAAAAGAGTGATCAAATTAAGATCCTACATCTGTAGGCAGCATAAAAAACAGGAGGAACAGTTCAAGCATTGTGTATGAAGAACATAGGAATAAATGCCTTAATATGTAGAACTTATTTAAATACTATCCATGGAGACCTGTTAACTGCGTGGGATTCTCTGACAAGAGACCAAAAATAAGTCTGGGGGGGATTTAACAATGTTCAACAGTTTGGGATGGAATGTGCACCAAAAATGTATTAGTTGTGATACTGTATGATATTGAAAGTCTGTTTATTCATGGAAACCTCAACTATGCAACAAATCCTTAATGGACCAAAGAGAGTATAAAGAGACTGAAAGCAGCTCGCTGAGAATCTAGCAGGGTAGAACAGTACAATAAATGAAAGTACAGTCCAGTAAATTATTGGTAAATGAATGAGTGCCAATCAAAAATAGAGTGTTCTTTCAAGCTTAGCTAGCTATATGCTTTTGCCTCCTCCCTTGCTGGTGCTTAGGTCAGTGGTAATAGGTTTGAGTAGATCATAGCTGCAGTAGTGTATGGCTGGAGGGGGAATGAGGCTGCCGTCATGTAAACGACACGTTGCTTCAGAGGTCTCCCTCTCTGTTTGACCAGCTGTACTGCCACCTCTCTGACCAAAGTGTCAGAGCAAATGGTAGTACAGCTAAAATTGCTATACTCTTTGGCAGCTTGCCTCCAAACCCCCCCATTTCAGCCTCTCAGGGGAAGAAAGAGGGAACCATGTCAGATGGAGTGCTTTGCAAAGGGAGGTCTGCAGTATACCATGACCACTTGAAGACTAGAGAGTCATCCATAAGGGGCTTTTCTTTGGAGTACACTGCAATGGTCGCTCCAGAGTCATAACGAAGCCCCCTCTGTGTCGGAATATCCCCTAACATGTTCCGCCCTCCCCCCCACCCTTTTTTCTTATTTTCCGTTTCCTGGTAAAAAATTTAGTATTTCTGGCTTAAGCTGACTGAGTTATCCATGTCCATATACATCATTTGGAAGTTTTGTAGATCCCGGGTTTAGAAATCAAAACTATCTCAGGGGGGCTGGAGTAATGTGCTCTAAAGCCCAGAGCAATGCCATCTGTCTTGGCTTTGCATTGCAGTGGGAGTCTATTAAGTCTGAAGAGGGCCACTTGCAGTCCACTCACAATTTATTAAATCAGTGTAGCACCATTGTTTCCATGGCGCCAACTGATTGTGGCTGTTTGACAACACTCAATCGAAATGACCTCCTGGCCAAACTCCCACTTCCCTCCTCCTACTGAGGAGAAAACCCAACACACTCCAACCATCGCTTCAACCCCCATAACAAGGTCACACACTCAGGTTCAAGTCCTCCTGAAACATTAAACTTCCATTTCCCCACCAAGAAATTAGACAGTAATCCTCTAACAAAGTGCTTCCCAAATGGTGGGTCAACTCAGAACCCAGTGAGTAGCAGAAGTGACTAATTCCTTTCGGGTCCCAGTTTGAGACTGGGTCCTGGCTAGAAACACTGGGCTTGTTTTCTTGGTAGGCGACAAGGCAACTCCAAAAGCACATTTGGGAACCACTGTCTAGCCCAGCGTGCAAAATTGGTTGAAATAACATCTTAATGAATGTTAAACTGGTTGTAATGACATCATTTCAACCTATTTTGCCTGCTGGGATCTAACCCTGCCTTCTATGCTAATGGACCAACCCAAAGTATGATGTTACCAAAGCATTGCATACCAGCTGTATGTTCAGACATTTGAATTGTATGGTTTCGCCTCTGCTGTACTTGGCCTACAGAGCAGGTTCAGGTTGATTTACAGAAAAGCTGAAAGCTTGATTCATCGTTCTCGTTAGAGGCAATAACAAACAGGACCCAGAATAAACTCTCCTACATGCCAAACTGTAGTCATCAATGAACTAATTAATCCACTATGGACAAGGAAACAAACTTATGTAACCAATAAAGCTTGTTTCTCTTTGACTCTAATTCAAATTTCTAAGTCTTCGAATGACTGACAACCTGCTACTGAAGTAGGGAGCTTTTATTTGGTACACTACCCCGTTCACGTAAATGGTTTGTTCCTATAGATGTGGTGCGCAATATAAAGCAGGCAGACAGGCATCGAGGCATTCAGTTACTGTTCGATTGAAGGCTAGAATGGGCAAAACCAGTGACCTAATCAACTTTGCGCATGGTATGATCGTCGGTGCCAGCGCCGGTTCTAGTATCTCAGAAACGTCTGGCCTCCTGGGCTTTCACGCACAACAGTGTCTAGGGTTTACCGAGAATGAAGAGACTAACAAAATACATCCATTCAACGGCTGTCCTGTGAGCGAAAATGACAAGAATAGTGCAAGCTAACAGACGGGCCAAAAACTCCTGCCTGGTGTTAATGGTACAGGCTGGTGGGGGTGGTGTAACGGTGTGGGGAATGTTTTCCTAGCACACCCGTAAGATCCCTTGATACCAATTGAAAAACGGTTGTACACCACAGCGTATCTGAACATTGTTGCTGACCAGGTGCATCCCTTCATGGCTACAGGGGTGTCCGACCCGATACTAGATGGGTGTACCTAATAATTTGGCCACTGAGTGCATAAACTAGTAACTTCTAAGACATTTCTTGTTAAGTAGCAAGAGGCAAATGGTGTAAACTGTGCCAAGGATGAGTAATTGGGATTTTACATGCAGGTTTTCTCATAAATTTGCTTCTTTGCCTCCTGTCTTTTTCTCTCCTTTCACCATTACATGCCTATTTCTACTTTTGTTACCGCCTCGCTCCCTCTTTTCAAGTTCAGAATGAGGTCCACCTTGACGGGGAAGGTAAACATCCAACACACGAGAGTTCAAAGGTCACACACTCCTCTTTTCAATCCTCCTCATGGCGGAGGACACTCTACTCTTTCATCAAAATGTCCCATCGTAAAAGCAAGAGAGACTGACCTAGCATGTTAGATCACCCCGCTCCCCTCGCTAAAACCTTGCGAGACGTTACGAGACCGAACGAAAAGGACGCGACCGCAATAATCCCCCCTTCCCACTTCCCCTTCACACTCCACTGTTTCAAACCAAGTAGTGGACTACATAGATTGCATCCTCTGACAGAAAACTCTAGAGAAGGCCCCGAAGCCTTCAGAACTTTTCTTTACACAAGTCAAAACAAACAGAGAGAAGGGGAGTGTTGGGGAAATGAAAAGCAGTTGGCCAGCCATTGAATACATGACCCTGGGAGACAAGCGGGGGAAGAAAGGATGATACACTGCCTGAGGATGTTAAAGAGAATATCTGAGAATATCCAGTTGGTATGGGAACAATTCAATGCTAAGAAACGTTAACAACAAGCAGATCCATTCAGAACAAACAAAGCATATTTGTGTATTGTTTGTGTGAATGAGGTCTGACTATAAACTAAAGTGAACCCTTTAACAAGGACCACAACCGCAGTTTATTGTGAAAAATAAACTTCCTGAATAAAATACTGTCGAAAGTTCTATTTAGACAGGTGTGGTCATCTTACAGACATTTCAACTAACTAGCTGGTCTTAAGCAATAAATAGTTATTTCTTCTTTCTTTTAGTCCAGCTCAATGACTGGCCATTTAACAGTGGTATGCATCGCTCTACAAAAGGCCTGCCAGCTAAACGGGCCTCACTATGTAGAAGGGCTCCCCAAGACATGTCCATCTTCACAAACAATCAGGATTTCTCCCCGCAATTAGTTGAATGGGTGGAACTGTAGGATTTGTTCGTTACCATGACACCAAGCACCCCCTCCTCGCATTCCTTCTCCCTCTGTATCACCAAAACCAACGCATGACCACAGGATCTTCCAAGACATGTGACACTGGATTATAGGTTTGTTTATGGTTACCCACAAAGCAGCAGGGGATGACTAGCATTCCTTCAACCGCCTGCCATTCTTGCAAAGTGGCTCCTCTGACCCATAAGTCTCTGCTCTAACCGCTAACGTTAGGGTAAACCCTTGGTCCCGGACATCGCTTCCAAAACCCACAGTTATTGTGCTCATTCAAAACAGATTGGCTGAAAAGAGTTCAACATTATACTCTCCATACACACATTATACTGTGTCAATACATACGCTCTATGCCCAAAACTGGAACTCCTACCGTGACGGCCCACTTCACAAAGTTACGCTCAATACACCAACAATGGAGCGATTTCACAGCCGATGATATCTCAAGAACTGTGAGTGGAAGGAGAGGAAATTGCTATTTCATAAACAGGGTTTTGCCATCCGGAGCATTTTACAGCACGGTTTGCCAGGTATACTTCCCCTGCATTGTGTTTCCCATTAAAACTACAGCAAGCTTCACTTCGTTTCCAGGTCTGACTCAGCTGTTACCGTAAGCCTGCTGACTTTGTGATTTTTCAAGGGCATGGTTAAAGGAAGGTTGCAGTGCGGTTTAAGTCAGCAGCATGGGCCAATTTGGGATCAACCTTCACTCTCAGGTTGGTGGGCCTTGGAAAGGGAAGTATGTTTCAAGTCTGGTGTGAGGACTGGAGTCGATCAAAGGTTTACGAGCTTTACTCTGCTGTGATGGACTAACGACAGCATTGTTCAGCTGAGGCTCATGGGAAGGTACACTCTAGCCTTCTGTGTAATAATTTTTACACCTGAAGAACCTGGTTAGAGTCTAGTGTTCTGGAGGTGACCCAGAAGGGTGTGGTGGTGTAGGACTGCAAAAAGTATGGTGGTGTGGCATCCTAAATAGTTAAAGAACACACTTTATAACTGAACAACCACGAGTGTCTGCATGTCTTCAGATTCTTATCTAGAGCCTAATAGTTATGGATCATTACCATCTTGACTAGGGAGGGAAGATGGACAGTTGGCCATGCAGTGAAGTGTGTAACATCCATGACATCGTACTCCAAAAACACGCTTAATTTACATTCAAAGTAATGGAGGATTGCCTCAGACTGAGAGAATACGGAGAAAGACCACTTAGTCAAGACCACAGATGGTTAACACAAGGCAAAGAATTGAGTGATGGGGATATTGGTCAAGATTTGAATGTACAGTAAGTCAAACTGAGCACTGAATTATACAATAATCAACCAAGACACTAAGACAGTCTTGGTCATTGCTACGTCTATTTAATTATTATTATTTTATACGTAACCTTTATTTAACTAGACAAGTCAGTTAAAAACAATTTCTTATTTACAATGACGGCCTACCCCAGCCAAACCTGGACGACGCTAGGCCAATTGTGCACCGCCCTATGGGACTCCCAATCACGGCCGGATGTGATACAGCCTGGATTCGAACCAGGGACTGTAGTGACACCTCTTGTACTGAGATGCAGTGCCTTAGACCGCTGCGCCACTCTAGCTTGGCAAGGACAGCACAGTCAAGAAAGTAATTTAGGTCAATATTTATCCTGGATGTTTTTTTGAAGGGTCCTGTGGGACACACTAATAGCACTTTTCTGACAATCCCCATAACATTATATGGCAGACCCATAGGCATAGAATGACTATTCCTATGGGCAGACCATAATTAAGGAGCATAACATACAGCACGATCTCCTGTAGGACACATCATATACTGTACTGTACTTCAGGGGAAGCCTTAAAACCCAAAGGGGAGTTTGCGTTTACGCGTTTGACTGACCGCAACAGCTAACCCATGGCTCTAAAGGCGAAAATTGGGTGGAAACAGCTGGAACTTCTTCTGAGAGGTAGAGGTAGTTTCATAGCCAAACATGTGCACACACACGGGAAAAAACACACAGACACACACACACCAATGGAGGTGTGTTTATAATAGGCTGAAGAACTCGCTGTGGGTCCTCCAGGATAGGTCCCTACTGAGCCGTATTCTAATATTATGTCTATGGATGGTGATTTTCTGTGCCGTGCTGCTACTGGATGGATGAGGAATAGTAATAATGAGTCTATAGGGCTCTTAGTCTCTCTTGAGGCCATGCTAGTATGCCTTTGGAAAGGTGGGCAGACTGCGTTATACACATGCAACACAATCATAATCACTGTTTAAGGAGGGGCACTGTTTTGGATGGGCAGCAGCCATGCTACATTAGCGAGTGTTAAAGGCCTCGTCGCCACAAACCGAGGGGAGAAACTGATTTGCTGGTTTGTAATTAGATCCCAATCAAGAGAAGGGCATTGTTGAGTTGTTTTATATTTTTTTCAGTTACTGTAGGTTCTTCTTTCTGTTTAATCAAGAAGCCGGAAAACAAGGCGGTTTAGTCACACTTTAACTGCTGTGAGAGGGTGGAGAGGAATCAAATACACAGGCTAAATGAATGAAGAAAACGGGGGTTGGAGAGAGACAGTGATGACTTCACACACACTCGTAGGGGAGGTATTAAGGTTGGCAGGAAGAGGTAAGGTTTATTAGTAGGAGGCTGCTGATTACATTTGTGGTGAGGTTTGGGGAAGTGCGTTGACGGTACTATGTCGCATATCAAAAACAAAGCAGCTGCAGTCCAGCTGTTGAGAGTAGCCCCAGGATCTAGTCCGCCTGGAAATTCATCAAGATAGATTCAGAGAAAGAGAAATAGAGAGACAATCTCTTCCTCTAACCCCCCCTCTCTCTCTATCTTCCATTAAACAAGTTAGGCTGACAGCATAACCCTTTACCCATGCCTCATGAAAACAGCCTTGGACCAACACATATTACATCCATGAAATGTTGACTCTCTGAGAGTGTGACATGTGTTTGGATTTGCTGCTGACAAAGCAGAGGTTGTTCAATAACCACGCTGGAAGGCACAGATGGTCAGTGGCCACACTCTTAACCACAACACAGAGACAACAGTATAAATAAAATACAATTGTATTTGTCACATGCGCCGAATACAACAGGTATTCACACCTTAATGTGAAATGTTTACTTACAGGCCCTTAACCAACAATGCAGTTCAAGAAATTGAGTTAAGAAAATATTGACTAAATAAACGAAAAGTAAAACATTTGAATCAAAAAGGAACACAATAAAATGACATAACAATAACGAGGCTATATACAGGGGGTACCGGTACCGAGTCAACGCGGGGATACATGTTAGTCAAGGTAATTTGTACATGTAGGTAGGGGTAAAGTGACTATGCATAGATAATAAACAGCGAGTAGAAGCAGTGTTCAATGAAAATGTAAATAGTCCGGGTGACCATTTGATTAATTGTTCAGCAGTCTTATGGCTTGGTACCGCTTGACGTGCGATAGCAGAGAGAACAGTCTATGACTTGGGTGACTCGAGTCTTGACAATTTTTTGGTCCTTCCTCTGACACCGTCTAGTATATAGGTCCTGGATGGCAGGAGGCTTGGGACACGCACTACCCTGTAGCATCTTACGGTCAGATGCAGAGCAGTTGCCATACCAAGCGATGATGCAACCGGTCAGGATGCTCTCGATGGTGCAGCTGTAGAACCTTTTGAGGATCTGGGGACCCATGCCAAATCTTTTCAGTCTCCTGAGGGGGAAAAGGTGTTGTCGTGCCCTCTTCACAACTGTCTTGGTGTGTTTGGACCATGATAGTTTGTTGGTAATGTGGACACCAAGGAACGTGAAAATCTCAACCCGCTCCACTACAGCCCTGTCGATGTTAATGGGGGCCTGTTCAGCCCTCCTTTTCCTATAGTCCACGATCAGCTCCTTTGTCTTGCTCACATTGAGGAAGAGGTTGTTGTCTCTGACCTCCTCCCTATAGGCTGTCTCATCGTTGTCAGTGATCAGGCCTACCACTGTTGGGTTGTCAGCAAACTTAATGATAGTGTTGGAGTCGTGCTTGGCCACGCAGTCGTTGGTGAACAGGGAGTACAGGAGGGGACTAAACATGCACCCCTGAGAGCCCCAGTGTTGAGGATCAGCGTGGCAGATGTGTTGTTGCCTACCCTTACCACCTGGGGGTGACCCGTCAGGAAGTCCAGGATCTAGTTGCAGAGGGAGGTGTTTAGTCCCATGGTCCTTAGCTTAGTGATGTGCTTTGTGGGCACTATGGTGTTGAACACTGAGCTGTAGTCAATGAACAGCATTCTCACAAAGGTGTTCTCACAAAGGTTGTCCAGGTGGGAAAGGACAATGTGGAGTGCGATTGAGATTGTGTCATCTGTGGATCTGTTGGGGCAGTATGCAAATTGGAGTGGGTCTAGGGTTTCTGGCATGATGGTGTTGATGTGAGCCATGACCAGCCTTTCAAAGCACTTCATGGCTACCGTCGTGAGTGCTATGGGGCGGTAATCATTTAACACTCACGTAATTTAGTTACCTTCGCTTTATTGGGCACAGGGACTATGGTGGTCTGTTTGAAACATATTACAGACTTGGTTAGGGAGAGGTTGAAAATGTCAATGAAGACACTTGCCAGTGTGTCCACCCATGCTTTAAGTACACGTCCTGATAATCTGTCTGGCCCTGAATGTTTACCTGTTTAAAGGTCTTGCTCACAACAGCTACAGAGAGCCTAATCTGGAACAGCTGGTGCTCTCATGCATGCTTCGGTGTTGCTTGTCTCGAAGTGTGCATAAAACGCATTTAGCTCGTCTGGTAGGCTTGCATCACTGTAGTCTGTAATAGTTTGCGGATGTTGCCTGTAACCCATGGCTTCTGGTTGGGATATGTACATACGTTCACTGTGGGGACGACGCCGTCGATGCACACATATTTCAGTCTGTGCAAGCAAAACAGTCCTGTAGCGTAGCATCCGCATCATCTGACCACTTCCGTATTGAGCGAGTCACTGGTACTTCCTGCTTTAGATTTTTAGCAGGAATCTGGAGGATAGAATTATGATCAGATTTTCCAAATGGAGGGCAAGGGAAAGCTTTGTATGTGTCTCTGTGTGTGGAGTAAAGGTGGTCAAGTTTTTTTCCTCTGGTTGCACATGTAACATGCTGGTAGAAATGAGGTAAAACAGATTTTTGTTTGCCTGCATTAAAGTCCCCGGCCACTAGGAGCGCCGCTTCTGGATGAGCATTTTCTTGTTTGCTTATGGCCTTATACAGCTCGTTGAGTGCGGTCTTAGTGCCAGCATCATGTTTTTGGTGGTAAATTGACGGCTACGAATAATATAGATGAGAAAACTCTTGGTTTATAGTGTGGTCTTCAGATTTTCACGAGGTATTCTATCTTAGGCGAGCATCACCTCGAAACTTTAGACATCACGCAGTAGCAGTTATTGACAGATAGACACACACCTTGCCCCTTGTCTTACCAGACGTATTTGCTCTGTCCTGCCAATGCACGGAAAACCCAGTCAATTAAATATTATAATCGTCGTTCAGCCACGTCTCGGTGAAACATAAGATACTACAGTTTTTAATGTCCGATACTACAGTTTTTAATAGTCTTCATTGTAGATTGTCCAGTTTAGTTTCCAATGATTGCACGTTGACTAATAATACTGAGGGTAGTGGTGGTTTACCTACTCGCCTGCGAATTCTCACAAAAACAATTTAAAGTTGATGACGAAAGATTCTCAAACAGCAACAGCCGAGGCTGAGTCGCTAATCAGACAAGCAGCAATCAAAGGGTAAAGGATGCGCTACCCCCGCTTCAAAAGACAAGCTGATACTTTTCCAGACAGAAGAGAAAACACTTGAGCACCAAAGAAACTTCATAAATCTGTTGGCTGCAGATGGCTGCTCTGTCATTAGCGGGCCCCCTCTCTAGTCTCATCACCTTCAGTGAGAGAGAGAACAAACACAGCAACACACAGCAGTGCTCCACTGACTTCAATCAACAGGATGCCTGCTGCCTGTACTTCTAAAGGCTTCTCAGGGCTCAGAACCTTCACTGTGGGATGAGAAGAAAGCCACTCTCTCCCTCTGATCTCCTATAAACAGATACCTGCTTGTTTTTCGCTATATCTTTCCACTCTGACAGTGACTTTCCAGGACAGGATAAAAACTCCCATCAGGCCGCTTTGTCTGTCGCATAGCGTCAGGACATTGCATGGGCGCTCCCAGAAAAACACTAATATTTCATACAGGTTTAATGTTCTATTAACTTATGGATCTGATGCATTTCTAACCTCCGTAGAAGGTGACCTAACGTAGGAACATTTTATTTCCTTTCCTAGTTTCAGGCAGCATTCAGGTCTCTTGAAAAAGAGGCTCAAACCCAAAGGGGATTTCCTGGGGGAAACAAAGGTTACATAAATAAATACTGGCTTGAGAAAGGGAGAGGGTGAGAGGGAGAGAGGGAGAGAGAGAGAAGGGACAGAGAGAGAAAGGGAGAGAGGGAGAGTGGGAGATGGCAATGGCCTGATGCATTTTACTCAAGACCTCAAAATTAAAGAGAGAAAAAACTATCTTTAGGCACATCAAAGTGTTTGAAAATGGGCCAGCCAAGCACTAGTCTCTTTGATGAACAAAGATTTGATTTCAACAGGCTGATTAATGCAACGATAGGAGAATTAATGAGAGATTAATGAAAAGATAAGGGAAATGGGGAAAGGACTTCAATATCAACACCAGTCACCACAGTAAATTGGACCCATTCTTTATGGCGGTCAACAATGTGCACTTAGTGGCTACCCTGGTGTGCTGTCTTTCCCAGCTCTTATGGTCATTGCCACGCGATATTCGACCATAAGAATTGGCAAGACAAGGGTCGTTCCACAAAAAGAGTCCCTTTTATGTTTTTGGTAGAAATGTGGTACCAATATAGAATTTTAAAAGCCTGTTATATTGAATGAAGTGCCCCTTAATATAGACCACATGAATAATTCAATAAATCAGATATTTTATATTAATAAAGAAGTGCTCAAATTCTGCATTTTGACATTTCCCTCCATGCACCCTCAGTGACATCAAGGAAGTTTTTACCAACTTAACCCCAACATTTCTCCAAGTTTTCACCATCATTGTAAAGCCCTAGTTAGCCCTAGTAAAAAGCCCTAGTAAATCATAGTGTAAAAGCAGGTGAGCTGGTTGTACTCCTCTTTACAATTTTCTTGTGTTTTGTGGTGGAAAACTGAGTGGGTCGAACATAACACGTCAACCCTGTTACCTATAGATAGACAGGCTATAAACGTTTTAACAATTCTTTTTGGGGGGTGAAGCTTGCATTAAATTGTCATTCCCTGTTGCACACAACAGGCTTCCATTCCCCTGTGACATGGGGATTTATGGCTGATTTAAGAGGAAGTCGTCAACCCTGTTACTTTACTTGCCATTTAATAGGCACTTACTATAGTACGTTTTTTATTTAACCTCTTGAGATGGGAAAACATGTTTTTTATTAAGTAAAACGTGTTCTCTTTATGACAGAACGTCAAATTAGGTGAAATAACGTGTTTTTGACCAAATTATACTTTCTCAAAAGGCAATGAATTGGTGGAACAACCCACAAAACAAACAGAGCTGGGACCGGCTACTTAGTGGCTACATTAATGGAACAAAAAACATACGAGGTGAGTGGATAGTGTGTTTGTTGATCTAACGGCTGGATCGCGTCATAATGAGGGCAATGCATGGATGGAACTATTGCTGGACCCAATCCCTTTCCTGTTTTTCCTCACTTCCTGGTTTCATTGTGTAGTAGGGGTCATCACGTCATCCAACACATGCTAATATTTCTAATTATAATCATGGTGGGGGGTTGTTACTCATTTCCCCTCAAGTCCATGTTTATGATATTCACATTGAGAACAGTAGGAACATGTTTGGCCATGTGGAACACACACTTTTCTGAGTATCTGACAACTGCATGTACAATGGGTCTTGGTTAGTCAAATCAAATCAAAGGAAGTCCAGGTAGCAGTAGGGGGACAGGGTGAGCAGGTAGCTAGCTGCCTAGTGGTGGGTATTCAGCAGCCTGCTGGTCTGGGGCTAGAAGCTATTGGCCAGTCTGTCTGTTTTTGCCATGATGCTCCTATACTGCCCATGTCTGAGTGATGGAAGTGGTGAGAACAGACCGTGGCTCGGGTTGCTGAGGTCCTTGATGATCTGATGTTGTAGGTGTCATGGAGGGCAGGCAGTGTGAACCCAATGGTGTGTTCGGCTGAGAGTACCACGCTCTGTAGACCCTTGTGGTCAGCGGCGGTAGAATTGCCGTACCAGGTTGTGATGCAGCCTGACAGTATGCTCTTGATGGTAATCCTGTAGAACACTGTGAGGGCCCTTGGGGACATGCTGCATTTCTTCAGCCTCCTGAGATTGAAGAGTCGCTGTCGTGCCCTCTTTATCACATTGTCCGTGTGATTTAACCATTTCAGCTCCTCTGAGTTGTGTACGCCGAGGAACTTGATGTTTTTTACCATCTCCACATTATCCCCATTGATGAGGATGGGGGCATGCCCAGCCTGGTTCCTCCTGAAGTCCACAATCAGCTCCCTTGTTTTGTTGACGTTGAGGTTGTTTAACTGGCACCATGCAGTCATCGTGCCTACGTCCTCTCTGTAGGCCGTCTTGTCATTGTTGGTAGTCAGGCCTACTACTGCCATCAGCGAGCTTGATGATGGAGATGGAACTGTGTGAGGTCACGCAGTCGTGTGTAAACAGGGAGTATAGGAGGGGACTGAGGACGCACCCTTGTGGGGCCCCTGTGTTGAGGATCAGTGTAAAGGAGGTAATGTTGCCTACCTTCACCACCTGAGGGATGGCTTATCTGGAAGTCCAGGACCCAGTAGCATAGGAAAGAGTTCAGTCCCAGGGCCGTGAGCTTTGTGGTATTGAAGGCCGAGCTGTAGTCGATGAACGGCATCCTCCCATATGCATTCCTTTTGTCCAGGTGGGTAATAAAACCCAATGCGCAGCTTGAGTTTCCAGACAAGCTTCTCTACATGGGTGATGAAGCTCAACTTCTCTTCCAGCCAAACTCCCAGATATTTGTACGTTTTGACTTGCTCTATAGAATGTGCTTCCAAGGTAGTCATGACATGGTTTTCAGAGTGTTTAGTACTGGAAAATAACATGCATTTTGATTGAAAGGAATTCCGAATAAGCTTCAAGTCGGACAGATTCTGTTGAATGATTTTAATAGCTATTTGAGATTTTTCAAAAGTCCAAATGCTTCTACTTGAATAGAGAACAGTGTCATCTGCATAAACATGTTGTGGATTTAGTAGTGGATGCTGACTTATGATATAATAGTATGGACTTCTTAGGGTCTCTTCTAAGGAGAAATGTAAACTTGAATATATGCCATTCTTACATCATGAAGTAAGCAACTGGTGAAATAGAATGTGCTTGAACCTCTCCTGTATAAACACATCTATAAAGGGGTCTTGGTTTGAGTATGCTGTCTCCTGACACACCCACTGGACACAAACTGGGAGAATCAATGTTGTGTCAATGCAATTTGTCAACGCATTGTGACATGGAATCTACATAGAAAATACATTTCATTGGATCGTCAACGTAAACTGTTGTTTAGAGGGGAAATTTCAACCACGGGATTATGTCATTTTGGTAACCAAATGTCAACATAGACACACATTGTATAAAATATCTTGAATTTGTACCTTTAAAACAACGTCAGATATTCAACGTTATATCCACCGTCAGAAAAAAAAACGATAGCCTGGGCAGCACCTCCTACTGGAGAATTGATCTATCTACAGCTACCCATTGCTCTCCCATCCAGGGTTTTAATCAAGCCCAGCTCTTCTTATCTAAGCTTTTTCAGTGACTATTACTAATGTGCTATTGTGAGAATATTTGTCGATAGATCTCCACTTAGATCTCCAAACTGAAATAGATTCACTGTTGCTATCGAAGTCATTCCAAGGGTAGGTTAAACAGAGCAAATGAAATGTGACCATACTTTACCTCTCATACATCATCAATGATGCTATTTAGGCCTATATAACATTTGTGAAGTCATCAACAGATATTGTTTCAATTCAACACAGAATTCAACTGAAAATAGAAAAATAGACAACACAATAGGCCTAGGGTTTCAAGCTCTGGTTGGTTGAAAATGCCATGATATTTAGTGATATTGAATTGTGTTTGGTTGTCAACGCAACCAAGTATCAACATTTGAAGGAGATGTATCTTCTGCTTGGACAGTTTCATGTGCCACTGACTTAGTCTGGCTTAAATTCCAGTATGTCTAGAAATTAATAATTGATATGTTGGATTCACGTCTCCATCTTAACCAAAAAGTTAAGTTAAAGAATAGGACTAAATCAAATCAAACGAAACATTTTAAGTGTTTTTTTGTTTAAAACAATTTATCACATAAATATTGTGGACTTCAATGTCAAAGTTACAGGACTTTGATGTTAAATCAGTTTGTTTGCCATGGCTAGCTAGCTGGCTGGCTAATGTTTGCATTTAAATAATGCAGCAGGCATCTCCGGCTTTTTTGTTTCACCTGCCGGTTGGAAGGTGGAGACTGCGGTGTCTGAGATGTCAGAGAGGCAGAGGGACTGTTCCTGACCACTGCTGATGTGTGGTTGATTTTCTGGCGCTTTACTGCAGCCGATGTATCTGACCATAAATGGAGGATCAGCTACCTACGGAAGGGCCTACTATGGAGGAACTGGGAACGTCGGACAAAGCGACAGGCCCTTGTCTGACAGACTAAATTTCTCCATGGCTGTAGTGTACCATCGATGCGCCATCCGCTCAAGCCATAGTGACTTTTCCAAACAGCCTCAACTCCATTCGTTTTCCATCTTTAATTTCTTGTTCATTGATGAATAATGAATAAAGTATTTTGTTAACAAGAGGACCACCATGGAAATAGGTTTCTAAACTTTTGTATGTTATCCGCTGTGATTTTTAAATGTATTGTATCCACATGTGTGGTTGTATTGTGTTATTTACAATTATCATAAACTTTATTTAAAGTGCATTAACGTTTCATTGGATCTATCCAAACAGAAGATGAATCTCCTCCAAATGTTGATTGCGTTGACAACCAAATAAAATTAAATATCACTTTTGAAATACAATATAGCCTATTAACTTGTCGACAAGTTAACAAATTATATGTTGGACTCACATCTCCAACTCAACCAAAAATAAAGGTTAAAGAATGGGATTAAGCCAGTGGCTTAGATGTAACTATCCAAGCAGTAGATATATCTCCTTTTAATGTTGATATTTGGTTGCGTTGTCAACCAAACACAATTCAATATTACTTTTGTAATACAGTAAATAGCCTAAAGTTAAGGCTATCTTACAAACTAATGTAACATGGCCACATTTTAAGGTTACTGTAACTAACTATACATTTCTTCTCATGTGATCATATAAAGCGTGCATGTTCAAGATAGCATGTATGCAGTAGGTCGTTGCAGGTCTGTAGAGATCTTCACAATTGCTTTAATAATCATTGCAGAATCTCGTATGGCATTGATCACTTGCACCATGTACTTTTAATGTAATCTCATCTGCAAGGTTAATTGATTCTGCTTTTAGATAAAGCACAGTGATACAGCATTAACCTGTTGTATAAATAAATAAAATATTGTATTGCCATTTGAACTTTGCTGTGCTTTTAAATGTTTGAAAGCGCAGTGATAAACATTTGGGTGACAACTAAACCAAAAGTCAGACATTGTTTTTCCAATGGAATTTGGTTGTGCTTTTAGATGGTTGAAAACATAGTGATAACATGTTGGAAATTCAACTAACTTTTGGCTGTCTTGTTGAGTGGGTAAATATAGGTTGTAATCTGATTGATCAACATCTCAACCAAATATTACCCAAATATCCACGTTGAAATGACATGGTGTACCCAGTGGGTATGGACTTCTAAGGGGGTAAGTAAGAACAAGTATTACCTCATCAAGTGAGGAACTAGAGAAATAGAATGTGCTTGAACCTCTCCTATATAAACACATTCATACACATCTAACAATTCTATAAACATACATAGGCACGCTGGCTCAAAACTAAAGCTAGGGCGCTTTTAACTTGATGAATACTGGTGAATGTTTACCCTTACGGTGTGACAAGTATTTTTTCCTTTGTAATGGAGGCCGAGTTTAGAATGGGTCTGGTCAGCGTTACAGTACATGGTGCAGCAGACATTGACCAGACCCAGTGGGCACTCGCCCTTTCCCGACACCCAAGGGAAGCCACGTGTTTTGCTAACAGTCTGCCTGGAAGACACTGGACTGGAGAGCCTCTCCGCCAAGTGCAAGGGACAGGCTCGTATTAGCAACATTACTCGAGTTAGCTTACATTAGCTTACATAAAGGTCCCACCTTCTCCTCTCCTTCCCCTGCATGTCTGTTCATTTCTCCCACACACATGTTCACACGCACACTGTCCGTTTGGGGAGAGGAGAGAGGACTAAATTGAACCACCCAGTTTTCTGTCTTCATGGTTCATGTTTGGACATGAGAGCAACACACTTCCGTGATGAATATCCATCTCCGTCCTCCTCTGCTTCATATTTTCCAGAGTTTAGGAGAGTTTGGAAGAAGAAACAGTTTGGCATGTCAAGTCAAATACAGCCACGGCGGCCAACGTCTGTTATTCAATCAGGGAAGGACAGAGGGAGCAGAGTTTTATATATAACATAAATAAATGCTTTACATGTGGGGCCTGGGCCCCATATGTATGTCTCTTTTACTGTAACAAGGCCCTAAACCATTTGTATTACATATCTGTGGAAGGACATCAAACCATCACCTCTCTACTTTTTCTAGACAGGAACGTAGGCGTGAGTGTCACTAATACAAATCATGGGTTTATGGTGAGCTAGCCCAGCAACAACTCCACGTCTCATCAGCAATGAACGATGGCTTGCTTTACTTAAAGGACTTGTTCATGTCACGTTCCTGACCTGTTTTCCTTTTTCTTGTATTTATTTAGTTGGTCAGGGCGTGAGTTGGGTGGGTTTGTCTGTTTGATTTTCTACGTTGGGATGTTTGTGTTCGGCCGAGTATGATTCCCAAATCAGAGACAGCTGTCAATCATTGTCCCTGATTGAGAATCATACTTAGGCAGCCTGGGTTTCACGTGTGTTTTGTGGGTGTTTGTCTTCCGTGTAGTCGTTGTGCCACACGGGACTTTTTCGGTTTGATTGTCTATTTGTTATCTTGCTTCATATAGTGTTCAGTTCAATGCTAATAAATTATGGACACTAACCACTCCGCGTATTGGTCCGATCCTGCTCGCCTCTCCTCGTCCGAGGAGGAGGAATATGAAAGCCGTAACAGTTCATCTCAAATTAGAAAGCAAATTTTCTTTATTTTGATGAAACCGATACCCGTGTCGGATTAATTATGTACCGGAGTTTACATTTGTACTCATGTGTGTAGAGATATGTGTGCAGAGACATATAAACACAGCAAAAAAAGAAATGTCACATTTTCAGGACCCTGTCTGTCATGCCTTGACCTTAGAGATCCTTTTAATTCTTTATTTGGTTAGGTCAGGGTGTGACTAGGGTGGGCAATCTATGTTTTCTATTTCTTTGTTGGTCGGGTATGGTTCCCAATCAGAGGCATCTGTCTATTGTTGTCTCTGATTGGGGATCATACTTAGGCAGCCTTTTCCCACCTGTAGTTTGTGGGATCTTGTTTTTGGTACTGTGCTGTTTTGCCCTACTAGACGTTACGTTTCGTTTCGTATTTGTTGTTTTTCGGTGTTCATTTCATAAATTAGAATGTACGCCTACCACGCTGCACCTTGGCCCGATACTTCCATTGACGAACATAACACTGTCTTTCAAAGATAATTAAAAAAAATCCAAATAACTTCACAGATCTTCATTGTAAAGGGTTTAAACACTGTTTCCCATGCTTGTTCAATGAACCATAAACAATTAATGAACATGCACCTGTGGAACAGTCGTTAAGACACTAACAGCTTACAGACGGTAGGCAATTATGGTCACAGTTATGAAAACTTAGGACACTAAAGAGGCCTTTCTACGGATTCTGAAAAACACCAAAAGAAAGATGCCCGGGGTCCATGCTCATCTGTGTGAATGTGCCTTAGGCATGCAACAACTTCACCTATGGGCACAAACCCACCGTCGCTGGAACAAGACAGGACTGGCAAAAAGTGCTCTTCACTGACGAGTCGCGGTTTTGTCTCACCAGGGGTGATGGTCGGAATCATGTGGATCGTTGAAGGAATGAGCGTTACACCGAGTCCTGTACTCTGGAGCGGGATCGATTTGGAGGTGGAGGGTCCGTCATGGTCTCGGTCGGTGTGTCACAGCATCATCAGACTGAGCTTGTTGTCATTGCAGGCAATCTCAACGCTGTGCGTTACAGAGAAGACATCCTCCTCCCTCATGTGGTACCCTTCCTGCAGGCTCATCCTGACATGACCCTCTAGCATGACAATGCCACCAGCCACCAGGGTAACATCTCACAGCAAGAACTGGCAAATCTGGTGCAGTCCATGAGGAGGAGATGCACTGCAGTACTTAATGCACCTGGTGGCCACACCAGATACTGACTGTTACTTTTGATTTTGACCCCCCCTTTGATCAGGGACATATTCAATTTCTGTTCTGTTAGTCACATGTATGTGGAACTTGTTCAGTTTATGTCTCAGTAGCTGAATCTTGTTATGTTCATACAAATATTTACACTTTGCTGAAAACAAACACAGTTGACAGTGAGAGGACGTTTATTTTTTGACTGAGTTTATATATATATGACATGAACCACAATATCATTGAGGAACATCGGGGTGGATGGAGCGGGAGGGCGGGTGGGAGGGAGTTTGGACACATGGTGTAAAAAAGAACAATATCACTATCTATTTGTGGTATTTCAGATACTAATGCTCTGCCATAAGTGACTATCCTGTTTTTGTATTTTCCCTTTCTCGTATGCTAAGCCATTTCGGAACACAAATCCGTTAGCATCTAACTACTGTATTTCTGTTAATATTGTACATTGTTGATATATATTTGTGTTTGTTGTTGAAGCTGTTCTTATGCATAAATATCAATGATTGTATCTTTGCATGATCTTGTGATCAAATAAAATATATAATCCCCCCCCCAAAAAATGTAAAGCTCGCTAGTAGGAACTCAGCTCCACTTTGGACCACTTTTGAGGCATGAAACTTTGATTTTGGGGTGAACAACTATAGGGCAACACATGTCATGTCAGTGCAGTTCTCTTCACTGAGGTGTTGAGTCTGTTGACAATAATTATTGGTCATGCCACTGTGAGGGGTGATGCAGTCTGCCCTGCTACTGTACGTCTGAGCCTGCTGCCACCACAACCAAGACAGAGCTGCCACTCAGTCATCCTTCATTACAGCTAAACTCAGCAGCCTGGCAGGAGGCCACCCTCTCTCTCTCTGTTAGCCCGACATGGAAGCAGCCCAGGGGGGAGAAACTCAAACTATGCAAGCCCCTCTCTGGCTCAAAGCTCCATGGGACTGGTCCAGAATTAAGAGTATTCAGACAGACACACACACAACCACACACAACCACACACAACCACACACACACACACACACACACACAGCCATGCTTCAGAGTGATATATAGTATCCTCTTATCTGTCTAGTAGATCTGTGTAGTGTAGTATCCTGAGACACAGTACAGACGTTGACAATTCTTTAGGAAGCATACTGTGCTGTTCCCATAAATAGACCCTCAGTTGGTGGTCCCCACATGGCATAAGCATGTCAGTATTGAATAATTCCCAGCTCTCGCCTATACAGTACGTTACTGTCAGGCCCGGGTCAACTGAGGGCAGGAGCCGCGACTGAAAACCATAACAAGTGTAATTACGCCACCGCATCATCATCATCATCATTAGGGGCATTAGTGAAACACATGGGATTACTTCTTTCCTCCAACGACTACTCCAATGGTTATCTACTCCAATGGTTATCTCTTAGACAAAGTATGTAGGCTACATTACAGACTAGGTCACAGGAAAATAGTTACGTCAGCACTGTCGTCCTCTGCAGCTCAGTTCGTAAACATGGCGCTTGCAGTGCCTGGATAGTGGGTTGGATTCCCAGGACAACCCATATTTAAAATGTATGCAAGCTTTGGATAAAGGCCTCCACTAAACTCCATTATTATATTACTGTTTGGAGATGCATCACTGTGCTCCTCTTTTGAACAGCTGAAGGTCTTTTTCCTGTCTCTGTGTCTCAGATATTCATTTACAATAGTCCCATGATCATCATTAAGGGAATATTCTGCATGTGTGGAAGGTGCCAACACTGATCAGGCTGCCAGATTCCACCCCCCTTCCCTAACTAATAAACCATTAACATGAGTAGACTGTCTCCACATGTGCTGTAGGCCTAAGCATCTAACATTTTACGGTCCTTGCTCCAATGTTGATGAAATTCCACATAATACCTTCAAGTGGTGAATGTTGACGCTCTAGTTAGTCTATTGCAGAATTGATCATTAGGACATTTACGTTTAAGAGGCAGCAGTCTTCAACCTTTATCTGAATTGGAAACACTTGAACATGCATTTAGACTGGGGGTAGCACACAAAGGCTGGAATGGTGCATTGTGCCTGCCGGCAGATAAATTCCACATTACCAGGCATTAAAAGCAACAAATCACCATGAGTGAATTCCCACAAACTAATTTTATGATGTTTCCAAAAGAAAAACAATTTAATTATCTATGACAATACCTCATAAAGTAAACTCTCCTGGTATGTGTAAGAGCTCATTACGTTGACACACACTTAAACCAGGTATTTGTCCAGGACTAGGCTGATAAGAAAACCATTAGGGCTAGTCCCTGTCACTGATATAAAGCATACAAGGACACATAGTTTAATTCTTGTGTATTTTATTCCTTTCTTAATTTCCAAGATGGCATAGCAGTCAGACGTCCTTTGTCCTCATCTTGTCCCGTGTATATATATATTTACATATTTTCTTTGCATATCTTTTTATTTTATTTTTTCTAAAAACTCGACTTCAAAACACTCTCCTGCAACCCGCCTCACCAATAAATAAAAAAAGTATTATACACCTCAAATCTGAAATCCACAACAGAAGCTAGCCAGAAGTTAGCCAGAAGCTAGCCAGTTCACTGGCTAACGTTAGTATTCAGCTAACCACGGTTGGTGGTTATCAGCTATCCTTTAGCTCGAAAAGCTATCGCCAGTTTTGTACAACGCGACTCAGACCAGAGCATACCGGACCTATTTTCTCTCCTTATCCCCGGATTTCTACCGCAAGCTCTGGACATTTACACCTGGAACTTGCAGCTAGCTAGCTGCTATCCAAGTGACTATTGGCTAACGTCGGTCCCGGGGCAAACATCAATTATTCCGGAGCTAGCCAGCTGAAGAGTTCCATCAGCCACTCCTGGGCTACAATCACCTATCTGGACCCGTTTTACTGCCGATGCGGAGCCCAGCCGGGCCTTCACGACTGGACTACCGACGTTATCTGCCCGAGGGAGTTATCCAACTGGCCCCTCCGTCGCGATGTAACCTGAACGCCCATCTGCGGCCCGCTAATCGTTAGCTGTCTTATCGGCTGCTATCTGAATAGGTCTATCGGACAATTTTCTTGGGCCACTATAACTATAACTATTTTGCCAATTGGATTGCTCCAATCTACCACATGGAACCCCACTAATCTACCCGCGGAAACGCACGAGGTGGCTAAAAACAGACCTCCATCTCGTACCAGCTTGCTACCCATGGCCCGGCTAGCTGTCTGAATCGCCGTGACCCCAATCTTCCTCACCATCTTAAATAAGAATGCCCCATTCAATAAATTTAGAAGCAGGAACAGATATAGGAACAGAATCCCTTGGTTCTCTCCAGACCTGACTGCCCTTAACCAACACAAAAACATCCTGTGGCGTTCTGCATTAGCATCGAACAGCCCCCGTGAAATCCGTTAAATGCAACTTTTCAGGGAAGTTAGAAACCAATAAACCAATATACACAGGCAGTTAGAAAAGCCAAGGCTAGCTTTTTCAAGCAGAAATTTGCTTCCTGCAACCCAACTCAAAAAAGTTATGGAACACTGTAAAGTCCATACAGAATAAGAGCGCCTCCTCCCAGCTGCCCACTGCACTGAGGATAGGAAACTCTGTCACCACCGATAAATCCACTGTAATTAGGAATTTCAATAAGCATTTTTTTTACGGCTGGCCATGCTTTCCACCTGGCTACCCCTACCTCGGTCAACAGCACTGCACCCCCCACAGCAGCTCGCCCAAGCCTTCCCCATTTCTCCTTCTCCCAAATCCAGTCAGCTGATGTTCTGAAAGAGCTGCAAATCTGGACCCCTACAAATCAGCCGGGCTAGACAATCTGGACCCTTTCTTTCTAAAAGGATCTGCCGATATTGTTGCAACCCCTATTACTAGCCTGTTCAAACTCTCTTTTGTGTCGACTGAAATTCCCAAAGATTGGAAAGCAGCTGCGGTCATCCCCCTCTTCAAAGGGGGGGACACTCTTGACCCAAATTGCTACAGACCTATTTCTATCCTACCCTGCCTTTCTAAGGTCTTCGAAAGCCAAGTCAACAAACAGATTACCGACCATTTCGAACTCCACCGCATCCTCTCCGCTATGCAGTCTGGTTTCAGAGCTGGTCATGGGTGCACCTCAGCCACGCTCAAGGTCCTAAACGATATCTTAACCGCCATCGATAAGAAACAATACTGTGCAGCCGTATTCATCGACCTGGCCAAGGCTTTTGACTCTGTCAATCACCACATCCTCATCGGCAGACTCAATAGCCTTGGTTTCTCAAATGATTGCCTCGCCTGGTTCGCCAACTACTTCTCTGATAGAGTTCAGTGTGTCAAATCGGAGGGCCTGTTGTCCGGGCCTCTGCCGGTCTCTATGGGGGTGCCACATGGTTCAATTCTTGGGCCGACTCTCTTCTCTGTATACATCAATGATGTCACTCTTGCTGCTGGTGAGTCTCTGATCCACCTCTACGCAGACGACACCATTCTGTATACTTCTGCCCCTTCTTTGGACACTGTGTTAACAACCCTCCAGACGAGCTTCAATGCCATACAACTCTACAACTCTTCCGTGGCCTCCAACTGCTCTTAAATACAAGTAAAACTAAATCCATGCTCTTCAACCGATAGCTGCCTGCACCTGCCCGCCCGTCCATTATCACTACTCTGGACGGTTCTGACCTAGAATATGTGGACAACTACAAATACCTAGGTGTCTGGTTAGACTGTAAACTCTCCTTCCAGACTCACATCAAACATCTCCAATCCAAAGTTAAATCTAGAATTGGCTTCCTATTTTGTAACAAAGCATCCTTCACTCATGCTGCCAAACAGACCCTCGTAAAACTGACCATCCTACAGATCCTCGACTTCGGCGATGTCATTTACAAAATAGCCTCCAATACCATACTCCATAAATTGAATGCAGTCTATCACAGTGCCATCCGTTTTGTCACCAAAGCCCCATATACTACCCACCACTGCGACCTGTACGCTCTCGTTGGCTGGCACTCGCTTCATACTCGTCGCCAAACCCACTGGCTCCAGGTCATCTACAAGACCCTGCTAGGTAAAGTCCCCCCTTATCTCAGCTCGCTGGTCACCATAGTAGCACCCACCTGTAGCACACGCTCCAGCAGGTATATCTCTCTGGTCACCCCCAAAGCCAATTCCTCCTTTGGCTGCCTCTCCTTCCAGTTCTCTGCTGCCAATGACTGGAACGAACTACAAAAATCTCTGAAACTGGATACACTTATCTCCCTCACTAGCTTTAAGCACCAGCTGTCAGAGCAGCTCACAGATTTCTGCACCTGTACATAGCCCATCTATAATTTAGCCCAAACAACTACCTCTTCCCCTACTGTATTTATTTATTTAGCTCCTTTGCACCCCATTATTTCTACTTCTACTTTGCACATTCTTCCACTGCAAATCGCTCCTATGGCCTATTTATTGCCTACCTCCTCATGCCTTTTGCACACACTGTATATAGACTTTCTTTTTTCTACTGTGTCATTGACTTGTTTATTGTTTACTCCATGTTTACTCCAAATCTACCATTCCAGTGTTTTACTTGCTATATTGTATTTACTTCGCCACCATGGCTTTTTTTTTGCCTTTACCTCCCTTATCTCACCTCATTTGCTAACATTGTATATAGACTTATTTTTCTACTGTATTATTGACTGTATGTTTGTTTTACTCCATGTGTAACTCTGTGTTGTATGTGTCGAACTGCTTTGCTTTATCTTGGCCAGGTCGTAATTGTAAATGAGAACTTGTTCTCAACTTGCCTACCTGGTTAAATAAAGGTGAAATAAAAAAAATAAAAAAAATAAACTATATATATATATATTATTTTTTTTTTTCTTCCATGCAAGCATTTCATGGTAAAGTCTACACCCGTTGTATTTGGTGCATGTTACGAATTCATTTTGACTTCATTCGACTTGACTTTAAGGAACAAGAAAGGGTCAAAAGTATCTAAGGCACATGTGTCAAACTCATTCCACCGAGGGCTGAGTTTGTACGGGTTTTCGCTCCTCCCTTGTACTTAATTGATAAATTAGGGTCACTAATTAGTAATATAAAATATATATTAAATACAGACACTAGGCCCTCCGTGGAATGATTTTGGCATCCCTGATCTAAGCGGTAGGATACAGCACAAAACCCCAAAATGTATAATATCAGCTCGATTTCAACAAATACATGAGATGGGACGTTACTAGGCGACGGCTTTGTTTTTTAGAGTATTTACTGCATAGCCTACATGTGCCTGGAAATATTTCTCCCTAATGGCCTCCGCTGGCAAAAGCAGCACACACTGAATAATTTTTTTCTCCAAAAAAGTGAATCATCTTCGAGAAGTTTATAAATATGGCACATCCACAAACAGCTGACAGGAAATACAGTCGAGGAGACTGTCAAGGCTGTAGAATCACCAGTTTTCCCCAGCTCCACATTCTCCTCAGTCACAAGTCATCATACTTCAGAGTTATTTTCCATAGAAAATTAGAGACAGCTTGCTCATATAGATTTTTGTTCTTGTAAGAGCCAAGTGACTCTAACTCAGAAGGAATGAGCTCAACAATTAAGCTCCCGGGGCCACATTACAATGACTTGGCAGCCCATAATTATTTTATGGGGCTAGCGAAAACAAAGGTGCTTTTTGTGAGGTCATCTCATAATGGTGATTTTATGATCTCCAGAGCTTGTCAAAATGGCAATCTGCGTGCCATTCTATTGAAGAGGAGAGACAGTAATTATCGGTCAGTCACTACACAGGTAATTTATCAGACGGAGCCGTATATAGGCTACCGCTAACCCTAATGAAATGAAGAAGCCTAATATCAACCTAGGCATTGACCTTGAGTTGAAGTTGAAGCCATGTCAGGGACGTGTCATTAGAGACACATTCACGAAATCACAAACACATATACACCTTCCCCTTGAAAGTGTATCATTTTTCTTTGGCCTGGGCCCATAATCAGTCCCAACTGTCCTGTAAAATGTCTTCACTATCTAGCTAACATCCAATGAGGTCTACTGGATGGTTATATGCGGAAAATGTATTCCTAGTGATACAACACTCCATCTACTGTTCCAACTCAATTACATGGTTGGCTACTGATACAGCAGGTAGCCTGTGTTCTTCATTTTCCAGACACAGCCATCTACTGTCTGCGTCCTTGATCTGTGGCAATTCCTTTCAGTGTCCATTGCTATCACAGTCAATACCTGCTGAGTCGCGCACATCTTGTATTACTTTTTACCATTAGTCACGGAGCAGTCGGTGACAGATCATTGAAAGTCTCCGCAGACACCGTAGACAGAGCGCACAGCAAGCCACACAACCAGCCACAAGAAAATGAGCCGTGGATACGCTACATCATCACATCTTCAGCTTTCCAAATTTATGTGGACATGTTCTGATTCCACGTAAAAAACGTGTCGCACTGTACAGTTATGAGATAGACAGAGCGTTGCTAGAATGACACGTTACCCAAAGAATAATGACTGATTGGTTTAACACTTGGTTGTCGATGCTGTCAAAGACATGCGCGGTGTATTTACAACCACAAGACGCAACCAACTCAATAGGTTTTAAGCATCAGTCTGAAATGTAAAAAAAGTATTGTCAAGTTAAAAACAAGGACAGGATTTACTGACCCATCACTCACTTTCATAACGCTATAATACTTGCACAGCACCAGTGTCCTAAAAATTGGAACTTTACGCAAAGGCGATTGCACCAAGGAATTTTAGAATATGATGTGCATTATCACAAAACCCTTTAGCTAAACTCGCACAGACTATGTGATTTCATCTAACTATTAAGCAATGCATGCATGAATGAATGGATGCATGTTTGCGATAGTTGTGCTTAATACTTTCTCACAATACTAAACCAGTTCATCCAAATGAGAGAGAACAGGGGGGGAATGATGAGCGTCACATACCGTCCAGAAGCTGATATGCAGTCGACAGTTGGCAGTACCACAAGGCGAGATGTATTCCAAAGGACCACAGGGAGAGGCTGCTGATAGAGGGGGAAAAGTGAATAATTTAGCTGAGTTCAATTCTCGGTTTGTCAAAACACTTTCAATGCGCGTAAAATATGTGCGAATTTACCGTGAAGTCATCTTCGATCTTGTTAAGTCCACACAAAAGTCCTCTTGTTCCAATGTGATAGTGGTAAGAGTTGGAGCCCGCTCTATCCCTCACTCACTCCCTCTTAAAAAGATCTTGCTCTCCCCCTCACTTGGACTGCCCGCATTTGCAAATGAAACAAAGGCTGCTTTAGTCCTCGAAGACTGAACCGGTCCTCACACTGAAATCTGACTCCTCACAGTCGCTCTTCGTGGACCACTGCTTTATCCAACTCTGCCCTCATACAGTCTGGTCCAAAATGATTGACACCCTTGATAAAGATAACAAAAATGCTGTCTAAAATTAATAATACAAATACTGAGATACAGTATATTGTATAAAAAAAGGGTAAATTATATTATTTTATACTAATACATTTGCTCAAATTGGTTCCAATCCAAGTGCCAATGTCATTTATCAAACTCCAGGCGGTGCTATGGTCAGATGATATGAAGATACAACTCTTTGGCCATGCACACCAGTGGTGGGTTGGGCACCGAAAAACGGAAGACTGTGCAAAAAAGTACCTCATACCTACTGTAAAATATGGTGGTGGATCGTTGATGTTATAGGATCATTTTTCTTCCACAGGTCCTGGGGCCCTTGTTAAGGTCAACGGCATCATGATTTTTATCAAGTACTTGGACATTTTAGCCAAAAACCTGGTTGCCTCTGCCAGGAGGCTGACACTTGGCCAGAAGTGGATATTCCAGCAAGACAATATCCTCAAGCACACATCAAAATCCACAAAGAAATGGTTACTTGACCACAAAATCAACATTTTGCAATGGTCATCTCAGTCTCTGGACTTGAACCCCATTGAAAAGCTGTGGTTTGAATTGAAGAGAGCAGTCCATAAGCACAGACGAAGGATATCAAGGATCTGGAAAGATTCTATATGGAGGAATGGTCATAGATCCCTCCAAATGTTTTTTCCAAACTCATAAAGCATTTTAGAAAAGTATCTGTGTCATTATCCTGGCAAGAGGAGGGTGATGGAATACTGAAAACAGGGGTGCCAATAATCTTGGCCCTTATCTTTTTAGATTTTTGAAAAATGTCTTTGTTAACAAAATGCCTTTCTCTAAGCAATTGTATTAGTATAAAATGCAATTTTTTTCCCATGAAATATAGCTCAATTTATTATTATAATTATAATTGTCACGTACTGGCCATAGATAGCCTTTATTTTCTATGGTAGAGTAGGTCAGGGCTTGACTAGGGGGATTGGTCTAGTTTATATTTTCTATGTGGGGTTCTAGGTTGTTTTTCTATGTTGGGGTTTTGGTATGATTTCCAATTAGAGGCAGCTGGCTATCGTTGTCTCTAATTGGGGATCATACGTAATTAGCATTTTTTCCTCCTGTGGGTTATGGGATATTGTTTATGTTTAGTTGCCTGTTAGCACTGCAGTGTTGTCACGGTTCGTTTATTCTTTATTTTTTTTATTTTTTTTCAAAGTTTCACTTTCTTTAATAAATAATGTGGAACTCTACGTACGCTGCGCCTTGTTCCGACCATTATTACGAACAACGTGACAGAATATCCCATCAAAACAGGACCAAGCAGCGTGCCCAGGAGGAGAAGACATTCTGGACTTGGGAGGAAATTATGGCTGGAGACGAAAGCCTTGACGCAAGCGGTGAGGGAAGGACAACGACGACGCCAGGGTTCGCGGCCACGACGCAAGCCCAAAAGACAGCCCAATTTTTTGGGGTGGTCGGCGACGGGGTGGTCGACGACGCTGCGGGGTGAGTCAGAGACCGAGGAGGAATATTGGGACAGATTGAGCGAGGAGTGGTTGAGGAGAGTGATGAGAGAGAGCTGTTGGTTTGGCTGGAGAGGCAAGACAGTCGCCCTGAGGAGCGTGTTAGCCGTCCGATGCCACCAACGTGACAATAATACAGTATTTTTCTCATCTTTATCAAGGGTGCCTATCATTTTGGTCCTGACTGTGTATTGCTACCTATCCCAGATTCAAATGAATGCACACACCAAGTTCCCTCTCTCTAGATTAAAGAGTGATCTCTCTGTCCTACCTTTTTCCTGTTTTAAATGGCTCTTGCCTGGCCTTGAAATGAGAAAATATGCATCAGGCACAGACACATTTCATACATTTTTGTATCAAATAATTGTCAGTTAATTGTCACCTTTGTGCCACTTATGTATACCCTTCTGTTTCCTATGACCAAATAAAGGATTTATAAAGGTGTCATCAACAAAGCCTTTTGCTTTTAAGAGAAAATCTCCACTGTAATAGTCTTCTTCTTTGATCATCATTATGACCAGTAACAGTTACCATAGAGATAAGGTTGAGTCTGAACCAACAGATACTGTACACCCACTCAATTGTTATGAATGTACCACATCTCTGTAGAACATCTGCACTCCGAGACCTTGACACGGTCCATGATTCACCCACCACAACGTCTGGTTGGACCCCAGACATAGTTGGGTGTATAGTCAAAAATGGAATCCAGCATCCAGACCCCCCAAGAGCCTTCTGTCTGTCTGGGAGATGCCTTTTATGGTGGGGAGGGTCAATAAGAAGACTACTCTTAATTAAATTCCCTTCCGATTGACGGCACACACTGATACAGACGAGTCACAGACATGAGTAATGCTATGTGAAGCCAAACCACTGATAGGGGAGGCTATCACAACTAGTCTTACTGTTATACACAGCTGGGGGTCAATGACAAGCATCTGAGTGGTGTTAGTGGGAGATGGGAACCGGCTCTACCATTGTCTGGCCCTGGTAGTTGAAAAGCAACTTCCGAGGCACCTCTTTGAAGCCAGTGTGGGACAGCGTGTTGAAGTGGGGTTGTGGATGTGTTGTTGAAGCGTTATGGACGTGTTGTGGACATGTTGCGGTAGTGTTTTGGAAGTGTTGTGGACGTGCTGTTGTAGTGTTGTGGACGTGTTGTGGACATGTTGCGGTAGTGTTTTGGAAGTGTTGTGGACGTGTTGTGGAAGTGTTGCGGACGTGTTGTGGATGGATTACCTGAAGAGGCTGCTGAAGGGTAGGGATCACAGAGGCATGCGCCCTTTCAAGTGGTGTTTTTGGAAAACAAGGAGTGACACAGGAAGGTTCCCATGCCACAATACTGCGCCAGTGTTGCTGCTTTTCTGAAATACTGTTCAAAGGAAAGAGAAAGCCACACACCGCTCTTGCTAGTATCACTTTTTTAATTTAATTCAAGCTTACATGTCGGCCTCTTGGCCTTCATCAGAGCTGTTCAATACAGGTCAAAAGAGAGAGGAAGGTCTGCAGCTGGACAATTATCATTATTTGGTTTGGATATTCATCCAACTCTGAACAAAATCAAAAGTAATGTGATAGGTCAGGAGATGAATGTTAAAAGCAACAACAGTTTTGGGGATAAAGGGGCAATAAAAGATAGCCCAGAGGCTGCAAATACAACTTTTCTGGACACCTCTTCCTGACCAAGGTCCCGAAGAGGGGTCCAGAAAAGTCTGATCCGCAGCCACATATTTTATATAAAAGATCATATAAAATATGCTTTTGGCAAACTGTGAATCACAAAGCAACTCATATGAATGGCCCAACAGTCACATTAAAAGTTAGGGGAAACAAAGTCCTCACATCTCCGGTTTCACTAAATACTTCATCTCGTGCTAATCAGCATCATCACCCCATCCTATGATTTCAGAGGAAAACAACGCCTTGATCCGTCCCACAACAAAAGAAGGTTTGGTCACAGTTAACAAATTACAGCACCGCAATCACATCCAATATCATATCATAGCAGGAATACCCAAAAGAAAACAGTTGCCGTTCATCTCTGAACACACACACAGACTTTGAGGGAGAAAGGGAATTCACACAGAGCCAAGTTTACGGGTTCGCCATGGTAGCCTGTGTGTTAATGGAGGGAAACAAACTGTGTCTGAGAGAATGTGTTGATAGTGAGAGAAAGAGAGAGCGAGTGAGTGAGAAAGAAAGAGAGAGAGGTGCTGTGGGCAGTAACACTGCTGCTGCAGATTAACGTGGAAATCCAAGGCCTATATGAGTCAGACAGGACACACTGACACAACACCCTCATCTCTCTATGGACCACTGTGAGAATCTGGGACAATATACAGTAGCCTTCACTGACATCAAGAGACATAGGAGAACAAAACCTGTTAGAAATGGCTGCTTGGAACTTAGAAGTTTGAATGGGTGGCTGTTTGATACAATGGGTTAACCTAAAAAAGTTGTCAGATAAACTAAATCTAACCTCAGTATTAGAGACGGTGACACTGGGATTTGTATGTAAACCCTGTAAATAAAAGTATTATTGTGTATTCTGTGGCAAACAGGGTCTGCCTGAAAGCATTCTGTGGTGTAATATACAACACCACACACAAATTTTGAACGGTAGTGTAGCTTAGAGTGAAACTAGTGTGTGTGTGTGTGTGTGTGTGTGTGTGTGTGTGTGTGTGTGTGGATGGGTGTGTAATTCAAACTGCCCTCAGAAATCTTGCACACCATCTAGTGTTGCACCACAGCTCCCATGTTTTCAATCAAAGGATTCAGCACTGTAGCTGTGACTGCAATATGTGGCATAATTGATACGCTATAAAGAGGTAGCCAAATGTGATTAGGGACATGCCAGGAGCCTTTCCCAATAGACAAATCTGTTTCTCTCATTAGCTAGGTTTCCATCCAATTGGCAACAGATTTTCATGTGAATATTCAAACATTTGCATGAATACAATATGCGTATTTTCCCACTACAGATACAGTATGTTTCCATCAAACTGACTTGTTGCAGATAAAAATCTGGGTGTGATGAAGTGCACATACAAATGACTTGTGGTTAAATTCCCATGTATCGAATAAAAAATAGAAGTTTAATTGGTTTCCATCGTATTTTCAACTCTACCGATGGCTTTGTCTAAAAACTGTTGCATTAAATAACACTCTGGTCTTGGCACGTGCTCTCTAACCAACAGCTCGCAGATACACAGTACGGGTATAGACTAGTTTAGGCATACATGATGAGATGATTATAGATAAGAGAAAGATTATTTGTAAAATGGCAGCCAAGCATCGATCATCATGTCACCAGAATAAGACCCTCGATATTTATTGGAAAGGAGCATCAAGCTCATCACCATGTACTTTCATTACCCTGTGAAGTTCCTCAAAACTTATTTCATTTGTAGTCTAATAAACTCCATACTTTCCTGAGTCGTAGTGGGAGGTAGGACCACACAACATATTGTTGCGTGACTCCAAGTTTACGTCGACATGATGATTATTATATTTGATCATAAAAGTGTTTCCCCCAATATTTCGCACATCTAACATTTTGCGGACACAAAAAGATCCTACCATTTTTTAACGCTTATTTTACCAGGTTGAACGAACAAATTGTCTGTGGAAATGTATACAATTTCACCAACATTTCATGTTTTCATCAGCCTGGTCGTGACTTTTTTTCATGCGTCAGGTAATTAATCCACATTAAAATGGTTGGATGGAAACTTGGTTAATGATCCTGTGGCGGTTGAGAAATGCATGGTTTACATTGATGCAAAGGCTGGTTTCACTGAATTCAACAGACAGCGGATTTAAATAGAAAGGATGTGATTCATGGGTCACAAATAATGCTGACAATAGTTACTCTGTTCTGCACGTGCTGCCTTCGGAAAGTATTCAGACCACTTCACTTTTTCCACATTGTTACGTTACAGCCTTATTCTAAAATAGATTAAATAAAAACAATCCTCAGAAATCTACACACAATACTCCACAATGACAAAGTGAAAACAGGTTTTTAGAAGTTTTTGCAAATGTAATAAAAAATAAAAAAGATAAATACCTTATTTGCTTAAGTATTCAGACCCTTTGCTATGAGACTTGAAATTGAGCTCAGGTGCACCCTGCTTCCATTGATCATCCTTGGGATGTTTCTACAACTTGATTGGAGTCCACCTGTGGTAAAATCAATTGATTGAACATGATTTGGCCACCAGGGCCAAACTGAGCAATCAGGGGAGAAGGGCCTTGGTCAGGGAGGTGACCAAGAACCCAATGGTCACTCTGACAGAGCTCTATAGTTCCTCTGTGGAGATGGGAGAACCTTCCAGAAGGACAACCATCTCTGCAGCACTCCACCAATTGGGCCTTTATGGTAGAGTGGCCAGACGGAAGTCACTCCTCACTAAAATGCACATGACAGCCCGCTTAGAGTTTGCCAAAAGGCACCTAAAGACTGACCATGAGAAACAAGATTCTCTAGTCTGATGAAACCAAGATGGCATTCAGGCCAAATAGTTCAAAGTGTCTCATCTAGAGAAAACCTGGCACCATCTCTACGGTGAAGCATGGTGGTGGCAGCACCATGTTGTGTGTAACGGCGTTCCTCTCTCTCTTCATAAGAAGAGGAGGTGTAGTGATCGAGCCAAGGCGCAGCGGGTTGTGAATACATGATTATTTATTAAATAAACAAAACAGACCAAACTAAGACGAAAACGAAATATACTTGATATAACTAACAAAATAACAAAACGATGTAGACAGACCTGAACAAACGAACTTACAAATACACGAAGCACGCCGACACAGGAACAGACTACATAAACGCACGAACAAACCGAAACAATCCCGTATGGTGTAACATTGACACAGAAACAGGAGACAATCACCCACAAACAAACAGTGAGAACACCCTACCTAAATATGACTCTTAATTAGAGGAGAACGCAAAACACCTGCCTCTAATTAAGAGCCATACCAGGCAACCAAAACCAACATAGAAACAGATAACATAGACTGCCCACCCAAAACACATGCCCTGACCTAAACACATACAAAAACAGCATAAAACAGGTCAGGACCGTTACATTGTGGGGATGTTTTTTAGTGGCAGGGACTGGGAGACTAGTCAGGATCGAGGCAAAGATCAAAAAGTACAGAGAGATCCTTGATGAAAACCTTCTCCAGAGCACTCAGGACCTCAGAATGGTGTGACGGTTCACCTTCCAACAGAACAATGACCCTAAGCTCACAGCTAAGACAACACAGGAGTGGCTTCAGGACAAGTCTACGAATGTCCTTGAGTGGCCCAGCCAGAGCCCGGACTTGAACCCGATCAAACATGTCTGGAGAGACCTGAACATAGATGTGCAGCAACGCTCCCCATCCAACGTGACAGAGCTTGATAGGATCTGCAGAGAAGAATGGGAGAAACTCCCTAAATACAGGGGTGCCAAGCTTGTAGCGTCATAGCCAAGAAGACTCGAGGTTGTAATCGCTGCCAAAGGTGCTTCAACAAAGTACAGAGTAAAGGGTCTGAATACTCATGTAAATGTGATATTTTAGTTTTTTTATACAAATTGATAAAAAACAGTTTTTATTTTGTCATTATGCGGTATTGTGCGTAGATTGATGGGGGGTAATTTTCTTATCCATTTTAGAATAAGGCTCTAACATAACAAAATGTGGAAAAAGTCAAGAGGTCTGAATATTTTCCGAATGCACTGTATATCTTTCTTAATAACGGAAGGGAGAAAAGTTGGTCCTGAAGTGGACACTGTGACAACTTTTGGCCGGGGCCCTCTTTTCTGCCTCCCCTACCACACCATTCACCCCTTCCCTGTGAATAACAGGGACCCCCCCCACCCCCGTGCGTGAATTGGCTTGACCCCCCAACCCCTTTGTGAGTAAGTTGTTTGCACTATAATAAAGTCATTTGACAGAGCTGCACTCTCTCTGGGGTCAGGGGTTGTGTTTCTCATGTCATGGGGATGAACCCCCACCCTCAACCTGTGGAGATAAGGTGTATGACAAAAACATAGCTTTGTTTTCTGCGTTAGACTGCGCTAGTAAGGGCTGCTGTTCCATTGGATGCAGTAAGCTCCCGAGTGGCGCAGTGGTCTAAGGCATTGCATCTCAGTGCAAGTGGTGTCACTGCAGTCCCTGCTCAAATCCAGGCTGTATCACATCCAGCCATGATTGGGAGTCCCATAGTGCGGCGCACAATTGGCCCAGCGTCGTCCAGGTTTGGCCGGGGTAGGCCGTCATTGTAAATAAGACTTTGTTTTTAACTGACTTGCCTAGTTAAATAAAGGTGAAATAAATATTTTTTTATTAAGTATCTCAATAAGACACAGTACCATGGAAGTCCCTTCGCTTGGCTATGTGGTTTGTCTGTATTTGTGATAGTAATGACTCGGGTAATCTAAAAAGTGTCATTTAACCTGCAAGCCTTTCAGGTAATGGTTTCAACACTGTAACAGTGTACAGATTGTGCCCTCAAAACATAAATGCACGAGGTAAATTTAGTCCAAATTGATAAATAATATGACATTTCCTCTTTTCTTTTTTTGCATATGCTGCAGAAGTGCTGTTTTATATCTGAGTATTTGATAGCTCATGTGCTCCAAACAGAGGAAATGTATTTCAACTCAATTGAACTTTGAACTAGGCAAGCCAAGCATGTTTTAAAACTTTTAAACAAGATTTAAATGCTATGGTTGCACAGGCAGGTGATCTTTCAACCCAACCCAGGAGAGAAGTGGAGGGAGAGAGAGAGAGGGAGAGAGAGCGGAGTACAGAGATGGAGAGAGGCTTCTTGACGTAATGGAATGGGAGTCAGGGGAGGAGTGAGGAGTGCTGCCAGATACTGTTCATTCATCCTGGCCTCGCTTTGCCTCCACAGCTGTCTGTGGCTCTGCCCTGCTGGAGGGGAGAGGATGGCCACGCTCAACGCCCCTCAACGACCAAGCAAACCCTTGTCCGATGCCCACACACTGCACCCACCCACGCAGGCATAGACATACATACATGTGCACGCAGACACACACACACACACACACACACACACACACACACACACACACACACACACACACACACACACACACACACACACACACACACACACACACACACACACACACACACACACACCTCGGAAGGGGCAGCCAAAATAACAGCCAGCTCTGGCTCTGGGGGCAGCAGTGTTTTTTGAAGTCCCACTCTGTGATAACTGATGTTTGGCTGCCATTCATTCCAGTCAGTGGGTGGACATGAACTCTTCAAGGGAGAGTGCACCTTGGCCCAAGCATTAAGTTATGCCCAGATGCTGACACATACCTTAGCTGCCCCTGCTCCCATCCCACCACTAAGGCTAAGGAAAACAGAACTGGTAAACATGGAGAGACTGAGAGATTCCCCTGCCCTGGCATATTTCTCAGAGCAATAGGAAAATATATTCACTGCTTTTCCTCACAAATCCCTCCCTCTACTCCACACGATTAAAGTCGTTACCGAAACATTTGCGGGATATTTTCATAATGAAAATAAACAGTTTTCCTCTCAAAGTGTTCCAAACACACATTTATTTTTCAATCCCTGGGGGCTCTCTTCAACGTACATACAGGCAGGGTCAGAAAGAATGTTGATTTCAAAACGCTGTAACCCCTGCACCTAACCTCTGATTTTGTTTCCTTTTATAATGCTGTTTTGATTTCTATATCACCCACAGTACACAGAGTACAGCAGTTTATGTTGGTTAGCTTTACAAGTGAGCATGATTGCTTTGCAATCAGAACGTTTATTTGAATGACCGTTTTAACATGTAAGCAAACATAACATTTAATGCAGAAATAATGTAAATGGACAATGATTGAAAACAGAAGTCATATAAATGACTCTGAAAAGAGAGTAACACGTTCTCCAATGCCATTTTGAATGAATGACCCTTCAGCTGAATTTGTATAATCTTACTAACATTTCCATAGGGTCTATACTTCATGACTTCTGCAGTCAACCGAAGGCTGTTTCTCAGCAATGTCAAGATTGTCATACACATAGTTCTGTATACAGCAGGCAACATAATGAAGCAATTATCTTAGGCAACAATCTCACCGATCACAAAACAATGCGCGGCCGTTAGAGAATTCATCCTTGGATACAAGATTTGGTGTGAGTTCTTTAAAAGACTGCAAAGTACACCAAATTGTATATATTATTGTTCCAATTTCAATGGGTCTTTGCGCCATATCGCTTCAATCCATCTTCCAACAACAAACAATTAGAACTTAGTGAGATTGATGAATTAAATCTTCAGGGAAGCGTTTTTGGACGGTGTGTGATCCAAACGACGGCTTCAGACATCTCTTTTTGGACAACCAAACCTCTTTACCTCATGCATGATGTTCTGAAACAATGCCTGGAATCATACATTAAGTCAATGAGTGTGAATGAGTTCTCCATCACTGTAAAGCGGGCACTGGAAAGGCAGTATAGTGGATCTCTTATTCTCTACAGTGAGTGACTCATACTTGATAATGGATCAGGAGACATTTTTCCAGGATGGGAACAGAAACAGAATCAAACAGGAAAAATAACACAGAGGGGTTTCACAAATCTATACCACACTCTTAGAAAACAAGTTGCTATCTAGAACCTAAAAGGGTTCTTCGGTTGTCCCCATAGGAGAACACTTTGAAGATTCCTTTTTGGTTCCAGGTAGAACCCTTTTGGTTCCACGTTGAACCCTTTCACAGAGGGTTCTACATGAAACCCAAACGGGTTCAACCTGAAAACAAAAAGGGTTCTACTGGGAACCAAAAAGCATTTTCACTGCTAACAAGCTGTGACGGAACGCTGTGTATAGCTTGGCAAGGAAGCAACCGGCCTCTCTTAGAGGCTTGAAATTAAAAATTAACTGAGAGGATTATGTGTGTGTAACTGTGTGTGTGAACGGGATAACTGTGTGTGTGAACGGGAATGAGGTTCTGTAAATGTGCGTGCAGCTAAGACAACACCTGTAATTCTCAAGTGAGATAATCAAAGTATAGACGGATATTGTTGTTGGATGATGGTCAAGGTCACAGATGAGGAGCATTAGGTAGGTAAAGCATCGGTCCCACTTCACACACATGCACGCACGTATCTGTAACGGCTGGTGCTCTCCTCATCCTCGGATGAGGTGAGGAGAGAAGGATCTTCAGACCAAAACGCAGCATTTGGGAAATAAGCCATCTTTATTATGAATACGATGGCAACACGAAACGAAACAAAACACTTTCAAAACTACAAAACAAGAAAACGACGTTGACGAAACCTGAACATAAACTTACATAACTAAACATAAAACTTACGTACAGGAAACAGACGACATCGAAACGAAACGAAACAAACAAACGCTACAGTCCCGTGTGGCACGAACATACATACTGACACAGGAGACAATCACCCACAACGAACACTGTGACAACGCCTACCTAAATATGACTCTTAATTAGAGGAACGCCAAACACCTGCCTCTAATTAAGAGCCATACCAGGTAACCCAAAACCAACACAGAAACAGAAAACATAGAATGCCCACCCAACCTCACGTCCTGACCAACTAACACACATAACAACTAACATAAATAGGTCAGGAACGTGACATTACCCCCCCCACAAGGTGCGAACTCCGGACGCACCAGCACAAAGTCTAGGGGAGGGTCTGGGTGGGCATCTAACCACGGTGGTGGCTCAGGCTCCGGGCGCGGTTCCCACCCCACCATAATCCATCCTAGCTTCCTCCCTCCAAGAATGTCCACCCTCTTTTTTCCCCCACAAAATCCTCTTAATAACATACCTAATAAGGACAACACCGGGACAGAGAGATAAATCAAGACAGAGGGATAGATAAGAATATAGAGGTAGATCAAGATAGAGAGGGAGATCAGGATAGAGGGGCAACTCCGGACTGAAAGGCAGCTCCGGACAGAGAGACAGCTCTGGACTGATGGGCAGTTCTGGGTATCTAGCCTTTTCAGGCTGAAGGGCAGCTCATGGCTGACTGACGAATCTCGACGCTCATGGCTGGCTGACGGCTCTCGACGCTCATGGCAGGCTGACGGCTCTCGACGCTCATGGCAGGCTGACGGCTCTCGACGCTCATGGCAGGCTGACGGCTCTCGACGCTCATGGCAGGCTGACGGCTCTCGACGCTCATGGCAGGCTGACGGCTCTCGACGCTCATGGCAGGCTGACGGCTCTCGACGCTCATGGCAGGCTGACGGCTCTCGACGCTCATGGCGCTCTGACGGCTCTGGCTGCTCATGGCGCTCTGACGGCTCTGGCTGCTCATGGCGCTCTGACGGCTCTGGCTGCTCATGGCTCTCTGACGGCTCTGGCTGCTCATGGCTCTCTGGCGGCTCTGGCAGATCCTGTCTGGTTGGCGGCTCTGGCAGATCCTGTCTGGTTGGCGGCTCTGGCAGATCCTGTCTGGTTGGCGGCTCTGGCAGATCCTGTCTGGCTGACGGCTCTAGCGGCTCCTGTCTGGCTGACGGCTCTAGCGGCTCCTGTCTGGCTGACGGCTCTGTAGGCTCATGGCAGACGGGCGGCTTTGCAGGCTCATGGCAGACGGGCGGCTTTGCAGGCTCCTGGCAGACGGATGGCTCAGACGGCGCTGGGGAGACGGATGGCTCAGATGGCGCTGGGGAGACGGATGGCTCAGATGGCGCTGGGGAGACGGATGGCTCAGATGGCGCTGGGGAGACGGATGGCTCAGATGGCGCTGGGGAGACGGATGGCTCAGATGGCGCTGGGGAGACGGATGGCTCAGATGGCGCTGGGGAGACGGATGGCTCTGGCCGGATACGGTGCACTGTAGACCTGGTGCGTGGTGCCGGAACTGGAGGCACCGGGCTAAGGATAAGCACCTTCCTACTAGTGCGGGGAGCAGGGACAGGGCACACTGTATTCTCAAAGCCCACTCTATAACTGATGCGTGGTACCGGCACTGGTGACGCCGGGCTGAGGACAAGCACATCAGGATTAGTAGGGGGAGAAGATACAGTTTGTACAGGGCTCTGGAGACGCACTGGTAGCTTAGTGCGTGGGGCCGGAACTGGAGGCACCGGGCTAGATACACGCACTACAGGGAGAGTGCGTGGAGGAGGAACAGGGCTCAGGATACGCACTGGTAGCCTAGTGCGTAGTGTAGACACTGTAGGTACTAGGCTGGGGCGGGGAGGTGGTGCCGGAAATACCGGATCGTGGAGGCGTACTGGCACTCTTGAGCATTGAACCCGCCCAACCTTACCTGGTTGAATGCTCCCGGTCGCCCGACCAGTGCGGGGAGGTGGAATAACCCGCACCGGCCTATGTAGGCGAACCGGGGAAACCATGCGTAAGGCCGGTGCCATGTATGCCGGCCCGAGGAGACGCACTGGAGACCAGACGCGTTGAGCCGGCCTCATGACACCTGGCTCAATACTCAATCTAGCCCTACCAGTGCGGGGAGGTGGAATAACCCGCACTGGGCTATGCACTCGTACAGGAGACACCGTGCGCTCTACTGCGTAACACGGCGCCTGCCCGTACTCCCGCTCTCCACGGTAAGCCTGGGAAGTGGGCGCAGGTCTCCTACCTGCCCTTGGCCCACTACCTCCTAGCCCCACCCCAAGAAATTTTTGGGAATTACTTACGGGCTTTTTTGGCTTCCGTGCCAGACGCGTTCCCTCATAGCTCCGGTTCCTCTCCCCGGTAGCCTCTGCACTCCCCAGTGCCTCCAGCTGCTCCCATGGCTTTTCGGGCTTCCAGCCACGTCTCCTTGCTGCCTCCTCAAACCACCGCTCCTGGGCTTTAGCTGCCTCCCTCTCTTCCTGAGAACGGCGATTTTCTCCTGCCTTAGCCCAGGGACCTTCTCCATTCATTATCTGCTCCCATGTCCAGAAATCCTTGTTTTTCTCCTGTCCCTTACTCCGTTTATTTTTCCCTTGCCGCTTGGTCTTAGCGTGGTGGGTGATTCTGTAACGGCTGGTGCTCTCCTCATCCTCGGATGAGGTGAGGAGAGAAGGATCTTCAGACCAAAACGCAGCATTTGGGAAATAAGCCATCTTTATTATGAATACGATGGCAACACGAAACGAAACAAAACACTTTCAAAACTACAAAACAAGAAAACGACGTTGACGAAACCTGAACATAAACTTACATAACTAAACATAAAACTTACGTACAGGAAACAGACGACATCGAAACGAAACGAAACAAACAAACGCTACAGTCCCGTGTGGCACGAACATACATACTGACACAGGAGACAATCACCCACAACGAACACTGTGACAACGCCTACCTAAATATGACTCTTAATTAGAGGAACGCCAAACACCTGCCTCTAATTAAGAGCCATACCAGGTAACCCAAAACCAACACAGAAACAGAAAACATAGAATGCCCACCCAACCTCACGTCCTGACCAACTAACACACATAACAACTAACATAAATAGGTCAGGAACGTGACAGTATCACACATGGGCACACGTGCACGTAATGCCAGCCGATGATTTCATTGTGTTTAACTCCCCCTCCATGACCACCATTCAACAAGTGTGTCACCCCCATACTATCCTCCATTATGCCCACTTCTCTCCAAGGCCTAAACACATGTGTTATTCAATTTACAGTATGTTATTCAAAGACTATCAGGTAACTCCATGTTCTAAGTAATCTGAAAGCCCCTCTAAATCACCTGCCAGGTCAGTCATTCAACAGGCATCAGCGCCTTATTATGTCTAACCAACTTTGAGCACTTCTCCTCTTTATCTCGGGAGAAGTAATGAAGTGAGTAGGGGGTTGTTATTGTTCTGACTCATGTGTCAGTAGCCAGTTTAAGTTCGAGTGGGGTGAAGGGGTTCCTCCAAAGGCTTATGTTACTTTCTGCAGGAGGGGAGACCGGAGGCATGGCCGTCTACACTCTGTCACTTTCGTCTCTCACATGCCCCGTGAACTAGACCTTGACCCTGTTATTCAAAATGGCAGCCAAGAGAACGGAGAATGTGTCAGCAGGGGCATCTTTGGAATTCCGCACTTTCAGCTCAAGGGTAGGTTATGACAGAATAGAATCAAAATACATTTCTAGATCAAGACTAGTTTAGAATATCACCAAAGTGATCTTTCTTTCTTTATGATAATATGTTGTACTGTCCCAATACTTTTAGAGCTCACTGTATATGCTAAGCTGACCCTCCTAACCTGGAAAATAGAGCATAACATACACTTAATAAAACAAAAGCATATAGCATATGCCTGAAACAATAGAGGTTTGGCACTCTTCCAAAAGTTCTAACATAAACAAAAAATATATAATAATGGTCCAACTCCCTGCAAACTCCCCCCCTGCCCCACCACCCACGTGGAACCTTCGGAGAAGAGGCAGGGACAAGGATATCATCATGGCGATGATGATAGATGGCCTCTTCTTTACCCAGTAACCACATCTCTTTCCCGGTGACCACATCTTTGACACCATCTCTGATTCCATGACACATCCACACCGTAGGAAGAGAATCTCAGAAACAGAGGGATATGGAAATTGTTTACACAATGCGTCAACTGGGAGTCACAACTCCAGCCAAATAGGTTTCATAGGTTTCATTGCAAGGGAGGGAGGGAGAGTTGGTTTTATATGTTGATGAATGGCAGTGTTGCCATAGTGTAAGCCAGAACAGAACCTCTGGGGGTCCATAAATATGTGAGTGAGAGTAGGATGGATTGATAAGACGTCTCCTGTACATGAATCTGACTCCCCAAAGTAAAATAAGTAGGCTTACATAGCACTCAGACAGACATTGGTAACGGTCCTTCAGTCCATTACTGGGTTGCCAGGTCTTCCCGCAATGAGTTTGTTTTCACAAGAGCCCCGTGGCCGTCCCTGGGCCCAACATTGGCCTGCCACTCTCTTTCCACTGATCAAACGTCATGGCCGTGGCTGCCGTTGTTTGACATGGAACACATCTGGGCCCAGTTAGCGACTAACAAATCAAATCAAATTGTATTGGTCACATACACATGGTTAGCAGATGTTAATGCGAGTGTAGCGAAATGCTTGTGCTTCTAGTTCCGACCGTGCAGTAATATCTAACAATTAATCTAACAATTTCACAACGAATACCTTTATACACACAAGTGTAAAGGAATGAATAAGAATATGTACATATAAATATTTGGATGAGCTATGGCCGAGCGGCATAGGCAAGATGCAGTAGATGGTATAGAGCACAGTGTATATACATATGAGATGAGTAATGTAGGGTATGTAAACATTATATGAAGTGGCATTGTTTAAGTGACTAGTGACGTTTATTACATCCAATTTTTAATTATTAAAGTGGCTAGAGATTTGAGTCAGTATGTTGGCAGCAGCCACTCAATGTTAGTGATGGCTGTTTAACAGTCTGATGGCCTTAAGATATAAGCTGTTTTTCAGTCTCTCGGTCCCAGCTTTGATGCACCTGCATTGACCTCGCCTTCTGGATGATAGTGGGATGAACAGGCAGTGGCTCGAGTGGTTGTTGTCCTTGATGATCTTTTTTTTTTTTGTGGAGATGTTGTTTCCTACCCTCACCACCTGGGGGCGTCCCATCAGAAAGTCCAGGACCCAGTTGCACAGGGCGGGGTCGAGACCCAGGGTCTCGAGCTTAATGACGAGTTTGGAGGGTACTATGGTGTTAAATGCTGAGCTGTAGTCGATGAACAGCATTCTTACATACACTGCTCAAAAAAATAAAGGGAACACTTAAACAACACAATGTAACTCCAAGTCAATCACACTTTTGTGAAATCAAACTGTCCACTTAGGAAGCAACACTGATTGACAATAAATTTCACATGCTGTTGTGAAAATGGAATAGACAAAAGGTGGAAATTATAGGCAATTAGCAAGACACCCCCAAAAAAGGAGTGATTCTGCAGGTGGTGACCACAGACCACTTCTCAGTTCCTATGCTTCCTGGCTGATGTTTTGGTCACTTTTGAATGCTGGCGGTGCTCTCACTCTAGTGGTAGCATGAGACGGAGTCTACAACCCACACAAGTGGCTCAGGTAGTGCAGTTCATCCAGGATGGCACATCAATGCGAGCGGTGGCAAAAAGGTTTACTGTTCTGTCAGCGTAGTGTCCAGAGCATGGAGGCGCTACCAGGAGACAGGCCAGTACATCAGGAGACGTGGAGGAGGCCGTAGGAGGGCAACAACCCAGCAGCAGGACCGCTACCTCCGCCTTTGTGCAAGGAGGTGCACTGCCAGAGCCCTGCAAAATGACCTCCAGCAGGCCACAAATGTGCATGTGTCAGCATATGGTCTCACAAGGGGTCTGAGGATCTCATCTCGGTACCTATTGGCAGTCAGGCTACCTTTGGCGAGCACATGGAGGGCTGTGCGGCCCCACAAAGAAATGCCACCCCACACCATGACTGACCCATCGCCAAACCGGTCATGCTGGAGGATGTTGCAGTCAGCAGAACGTTCTCCACGGCGTCTCCAGACTCTGTCACATGTGCTCATGTGCTCAGTGTGAACCTGCTTTCATCTGTGAAGAGCACAGGGCGCTAGTGGCGAATTTGCCAATCTTGGTGTTCTCTGGCAAATGCCAAACGTCCTGCACGGTGTTGGGCTGTAAGCACAACCCCCACCTGTGGACGTCGGGCCCTCATACCACCCTCATGGAGTCTGTTTCTGACCGTTTGAGCAGACACATGCACATTTGTGGCCTGCTGGAGGTCATTTTGCAGGGCGCTGGCAGTGCACCTCCTTGCATAAAGGCGGAGGTAGCGGTCCTGCTGCTGGGTTGTTGCCCTCCTACGGCCTCCTCCACGTCTCCTGATGTACTGGCCTGTCTCCTGGTAGCGCCTCCATGCTCTGGACACTACGCTGACAGACACAGCAAACCTTTTTGCCACAGCTCGCATTGATGTGCCATCCTGGATGAACTGCACTACTTGAGCCACTTGTGTGGGTTGTAGACTCCGTCTCATGCTACCACTAGAGTGAGAGCACCGCCAGCATTCAAAAGTGTCCAAAACATCAGCCAGGAAGCATAGGAACTGAGAAGTGGTCTGTGATCACCACCTGCAGAATCACTCCTTTTTTGGGGGTGTCTTGCTAATTGCCTATAATTTCCACCTTTTGTCTATTCCATTTGCACAACAGCATGTGAAATTTATTGTCAATCAGTGTTGCTTCCTAAGTGGATAGTTTGATTTCACAGAAGTGTGATTGACTTGGAGTTACATTGTGTTGTTTAAGTGTTCCCTTTATTTTTTTGAGCAGTGTAGGTATTCCTCTTGTCCAGATGGGTTAGGGCAGTGTGCAGTGTGCAGTGTGATTGCGATTGCGTCGCCTGTGGACCTATTGGGGCAGTAAGCAAATTAGAGTGGGTCTAAGGTGTCAGGTAGGGTGGAGGTGATATGATCCTTGACTAATCAAAGCAAATCAAAGTTTATTTGTCAATTGCGCCCAATACAACAGGTGTAGACCTTACATTGAAATGCTTACTTACAGGCTCTAACCAACAGTGCAAAAAAAGGTATTAGGTGAACAATAGGTTAGTAAAGAAATAAAATAACAGTACAAAGAGAGTGAAAAATAACAGTAGCGAGGCTATAACAGTAGCGAGGCTACATACAGGCACCGGTTAGTCGGGCTGATTGAGGTAGAATGTAGTCTCTCAAAGCACTTCATGATGACGGAAGTGAGTGCTACGGGGCGATAGTCGTTTAGCTCAGTTACCTTAGCTTTCTAGGGAACAGGAACAATGGTGGCCCTTTTGAAGCATGTGGGAACAGCAGACTGGGATAGCGACTGATTGAATATGTCCGTAAACACACCAGCCAGCTGGTCTGCGCATGCTCTGAGGACACGGCTAGGGAAGCCATCTGGGCCGGCAGCCTTGCGAGGGTTAACATGTATAAACATTTTACTCACGTTGGCTGAGATGAAGGAGAGCCCGCAGGTTTGGTAGCAGGCCTTGTCAGTGGCTCTGTATTGTCCTCAAAGCGAGCAAAGAAGTTGTTTAATTTGTCTGGGAGCAAGACGTCAGCGTCCGCGACGGGGCTTGTTTTCTTTTTGTAATCCGTAATTGACTGTAGACCCTGCCACATACGTCTCGTTTCTGAGACGTTGAATTGCGCCTCTACTTTGTCTCTATACTGACGCTTAGCTTGTTTGATTGCCTTGCGAAGGGAATAGCTACACTGTTTGTATTCGGTCATGTTTCCGGTCGCCTTGCCATGATTAAAAGCAGTGGTTCGTGCTTTCCGTTTTGCGTGAATGCTGCCATCAATCCATGGTTTGTGGTTTGGGAAGCCTTTAATAGTCACCGTGGGTACAACATCACTGATGCACTTGCTAATAAACTCGCTCACCGAATCAGCGTATACATCAATGTTGTTGAGGCTATCCGGAACATATCCCAGTCCACGTGATCGAAACAATCTTGAAGCGTGGCATCCAATTGGTCGGACCAGCGTTGAACAGACCTGAGCATGGGCGTTTCCTGTTTTAGTTTCTGTCTATAGGCTTGGAGCAACAAAATTGAGTCGTGGTCAGATTTGCCGAAAGGAGGGCGATGGAGGGCTTTGTATGTGTCGCGGAAGTTAGAGTAACAATGATCTAGAATGTTGCCAGCCCGTGTCGCGCATTTAATATGCTGATAAAATTTAGAGAGTTTTGTTTTCAGATTAGCTTTGTTAAAATCCCCAGCTCCAATAAATGCAGCCTCAGGATATATGGTTTCCAGTTTACATAGAGTCCAATGAAGTTCTTTCAAGGCGGTCGAGGTGTCTGCTTGGGGGGGATATACACGGCTGTGATTATAATCGAAGAGAATTCTCTAAGTAGATAATGCAATCGGCATTTGATTCTGATGAATTCTAGGTCAGGTGAACAAAAGGATTTGAGTTCCTGTATGCTGTTATGATCACACCACGACTTGTTAATCATAATGCATACACCCCCGCCCTTCTTCTTACCAGAGAGAATTGTTTCTGTAGGCGCGATGCGTGAAGAAACCGGGTGGCTGTTCCGACTGATAACATATTCGTAGTGAGCCATGTTTCAGTGAAACAGAGAATGTTACAATCTCTGATGTCTCTCTGGAAGGCAACCCTTGCTCGAATTTCGTCTACCTTGTTGTCAAGAGACTGGACATTGGCAAGTAGTATACTCGGGAGCGGTGAGCGATGAGCCCGTCTACGGAGCCTGACCAGAAGACTTCTCCGTCTGCCCCTTCTGTGGCATCGTTGTTTTGGGTCGCCTACTGGGATCCGATCCATTGTCCTGGGTGGTGAACCAAACAGAAGATCTGCTTCGGGAAAGTCGTATTCCTTGTCGTAATGTTGGTAAGTTGACGTCGCTCTTATATCCAATAGTTCTTCCCAGCTGTATATAATAATCATATCAAATCAAATTTATTTATATAGCCCTTCTTGCATCAGCTGATATCTCAAAGTGCTGTACAGAAACCCATCCTAAAACCCCAAACAGCAAGCAATGCAGGTGTAAAAGCACGGTGGCTAGGAACAACTCCCTAGAAAGGCCAAAACCTAGGAAGAAACCTAGAGAGGAACCAGGCTATGAAGGGTGGCCAGTCCTCTTCTGGCTTTGCCAGGTGGAGATTATAACAGAACATGGCCAAGATGTTCAAATGTTCATAAATGACCAGCATGGTCAAATAATAATAATCACAGTAGTTGTCGAGGGTGCAACAGGTCAGCACCTCAGGGGTAAATGTCAGTTGGCTTTTCATAGCCGATCATTGAGAGTATCTCTACCGCTCCTGCTGTCTCTAGAGAGTTGAAAACAGCAGGTCTGGGACAGGTAGCACGTCCGGTGAACAGGTCAGGGTTCCATAGCCGCAGGCAGAACAGTTGATACTGGAGCAGCAGCACGGCCAGGTGGACTGGGGACAGCAAGGAGTCATCGTGCCAGGTAGTCCTGAGGCATGGTCCTAGGGCTCAGGTCCTCCGAGAGAGAGAAGGAAATAAATAAATAAAAAGAGAAAGAGAGAAAGAAAAAGAGAAAGAAAGAGAGAATTAGAGAGAGCATACTTAAATTCACACAGGACACCGGATAAAACAGGAGAAATACTCCAAATATAACAGACTGACCCTAGCCCCCCGACACATAAACTACTGCAGCATAAATACTGGAGGCTGAGACAAGAGGGGTCGGGAGACACTGTGGCCCCATCCGACGATGCCCCCGGACAGGGCCAAACAGGCAGGATATAACCCCACCCACTTTGCCAAAGCACAGCCCCCACACCACTAGAGGGATATATTTAATAAGAATTAAGATTTCCTGGGGTAGCAATGTAAAAAATAATACATTAAACAATAAAATATTGCATAGTTTCCTAAGAATGCGAAGCTAAGCGACCATCTCTGTCGGCGCACTTCATACAGACCCTCAAAAAGGAGCACAAATGCAGCTTATGGATTTTTCTTCTGGCGAACAAACACAGCAGATGTTGATTGGTGCTATAGCTACTTTTACTCCACACCGACTCTTTTCTCCTGTTAAAAAAAGTCCAGAGTCCGTTCCCACCTGCAAAAGGTGTTTCCACAAGATTCAGAAAATTAGAAAAAGTGCTACCAAGTCAAAGGCCATTGAGACAGAAAAGCCAGGGACCCTAACCACAGTGGGGACCATGTACGCTGTAGACCTAATAGGTAGTGACTGGGGAAACCAAAGTTATTATGCTAAATTGGACATTTGAACTTCGTAGCAGTAATCAGAAGAGTCCCAGAGAAACCTATCTACCAAATCTTTTACACTACAAGCCAGAATAAACTTGTTTCATGTCAATTTCTTCAGAATCATTCTGGAATGCTTTTGACCATTATGACATAAAACTCCAAATGCAGCCTGTGTGAAGTGAGACCTGACGAGCATGAACACAGCCCAGAGAACCAATCCTTTGTCTGATTACAACTGTCGACAGAGAAGTCTGGTGAAGTTCTATGAGACTCTCTCCACATTTACTGCAAAACTAGGGGTCTTACCGCCTTAACCCCGGCGTCCTTGCTAAATTCCCAATGGGGCAACTCATACTGCATGATCACCTCATCATTCACAGCTTATGGTGGGCATTCTTATGTAAAATGGTCACCATGCACCAACCAGGTGGGTGTTATTGTAAAAATGTGTGGTGGATGGGGCGAGTAATCCCTCTTATTGTATACAGTACAGCATGATGAGACTAAATGAAAAACATGTTATTGTGATTAATTCAATGGTCTGGGAAGAGAGCACAATAGCTCAAAACCACAAACCACAATCCCAGTTTAGCACAGGACAATGAGTCCAACAGAAAGTTCATTGTCTCAGGGATTACTTTCCTCCATTCAGTAGTCATATCCTCTCCCACTGAATTACATTTCAACTTTTTACCCCATGTTATTTTTCCTTATCCCACAGAAAGACTTACTAATACCCACATCATGACAAATGGCTTCCACCCAAACAGTAGCCTGTTGATATGATGTCATCTATTAATTTGAGCTGGTCAACTTGACTCACTGGCACAATAGCCCACTAACTCCACTTAAACCACATTGGATGATATTAAATGAGTCTCCTTCCTTAACACTGGCAGTGTATAGTTAAATCGATAGTTCACCCAAATTACAATTTACCTCATCTTCAAGATACCTAAAGTAGTAACTAAGTACTCCATGTCCTTAAAGGGTCAGTTTCCTGGACACAGATTAAGCCTAGTGCTGGACAAAAAAAATGTCTCGATAGAAAATCATAATTTCACGTTTTTAGTCCAGGACTAGGCTTAATCTGTGCCCAGGAAACCTGCCCCAAATCATGGAACAAAGTTTTGTGTTGATTTACCAAGCTACAATTGAATGGTAGGAGGACCCCCGTTAGCATGCTCCCATGTTAGCATATTAGCCAATTTACTGCCCGGTTTAAGAGGACCACATGCAGTCTTCCCACCACACTGTCATATCTCCAGGATGTTGCCTAATTCCACACCATGGTTTGTCAACATAATGGCAGGATTTCCCACGTACCACCTAGGCTCTACACACCGTTTGATCTGCTGCTTTAAGGAGTCCAACCTACTCTGAGACCCTTAATGAACGATTCCACACCAGCCTAAAAGTCCTGAAATATTTTTGCTATCTCAGATTGTTCTGTCAAATTTCACATAGTAGCTTCATTGGGAGGATGGATGATTGACATGCTTTTTACATTTGTATCACAAACCATGTTTTGGAAAATTATGATCAAAGCGGACATTTTAGGTCCTTTTAAGACCTATACAAGATGATCTGTGAATCTTATGATCTGTGAACCATACATGATACAGACATCTTGGTGTCATTATACTCCTTATAGTGTGCTCTTGTAACGGATGTGAAATGGCTAGCTAGTTAGCGGGTGCGCGCTAGTAGCATTTCAATCAGTTACGTCACTTGCTCTGAGACTTAAGTAGTGTTGCCCCTTGCTCTGCAAGGGCCGCGGCCTTTGTGGAGCGATGGGTAACGACCGTGCTTCGTGGGCGAACGTTGTTGATGTGTGCAGAGGGTCCCTGGTTCGCGCCCGTGTCGGGGCGAGGGGACGACGTAAAGTTTATACTGTTACATTGATGCTGTTGACCCGGATCACTGGTTGCTGCGGAAAAGGAGGAGGTCAAAAGGGGGGTGAGTGTAACGGATGTGAAATGGCTAGCTAGTTAGCGGGTGTGCGCTAGTAGCATTTCAATCAGTTACGTCACTTGCTCTGAGACTTAAGTAGTGTTGCCCCTTGCTCTGCAAGGGCCGCGGCTTTTGTGGAGCGATGGGTAACGCTGCTTCGTGGGTGACTGTTGTTGATGTGTGCAGAGGGTCCCTGGTTCACGCCCGTGTCGGGGCGAGGGGACGACGTAAAGTTATACTGTTACACTCTATAATATGAAGTATGTCCACATTCTGAAATCCAATTTTCGCATTCACTTACAAAACACCTTTTTGTGTTTAACTGTTCTGCCTTTTTTAACTACCCTTTTGATATTTTTTTTTTTACATATTGTTTGTAAGAATATACTCTTCAAACATGTCACATTTCCAGAGTGGGCTCTCTGGTACTTTTAATGATATGACCGATTTTATACATCGAAAATGACATGATTTTCCAATCATAGCCTGTCACACCCTGATCTGTTTCACCGGTCTTTGTGCTTGTCTCCACCCCCCCCCCCCCTCCCCCCCCACCCTCTCCAGGTGTCGCCCATCTTCCCCATTATCCCCAGTGTGTTTATACCTGTGTTCTCTGTTTGTCTGTTGCCAGTTCGTTTTGTTTCGTCAAGCCTACCAGCGGTTTTCTCTAGTTCGGTTTTCTAGCTTTCCCAGTCTTGACGATTCTGCCTGCCCTGAGCCTGCCTGCCGTTCTGTACCTTTCGGACTCTGCTCTGGATTACTGCCCCCTGCCTGCCCTTGACCTGTCGTTTGCCTGCCCCCCTGTTGTTGAAATAAACTTTTGTTACTTCGAAATTGTCTGCATCTGGTTCTTCTCCTGAGCCTTGATAATAGCCCCCCTTTAGAATTTCACATTTAGCAAGTCACCCGCTGAGGGAGTTCCCTTAAAATCCTTTTTTTCATTATGTTGGTGGTGCTTATAAAATGTATCATACCACTCTGGAAATGGTATGTACTTGTAGAGTATGTTGTTCCAAACAATATGTCTTAAAATTAACAAAATCAAAAAGATGTGTAAAACAATTCATAGATCATCATAATTGGACTGGATCAAGAGTGAAGGAAGTACCCTTGAGTTCCCTGAGTATAAAGGCTTTTCCATCCTCCCTCCACATGGATTGTACAGGAATGCAGGCTTAAAACGCATCATAAATTCCTGCATCCATCCCAGTCACATGTAAGGCACTCTCTGTGCCGTACAGTCATTTGGAGACACCTTGTGTTTGCTCTGAAATGAGGACTGGAGGAGGAGTGAAAGCATCTGTGTTTACCATCCTCAAATTCGTCAAAATCTACACAACAATCTAATAATTTGTGGGGACCTTGTCTGGTTGACAAAAACTGGGGCAGCAATGTTGATACATCAGCTAAAATGTTTGCTGCTTATGCAGTCAGCCCTTTGACCAACTTTTCTTTTTGTATAGCAACAGATCTGCAACATCTGCATTCACAGTTTGACTGTGGACAGCACTTTCTCCTCAAGTCACAACCTTTGTGTTGAAATTCAGTTTGTCTGTGGAGCAACAGTCTGAGCCAGTCGAATGGGAATGCCTTGAGAACAGGGGGTGGGGATTCCATCCATGGTCCATATCAATGGATCTAAGCTTCCTGGTCGGGCTCCCTTCAGGGGGTGTTTAGACATTAAGTTTAGTGTTTGTCCACAGATGCTACTGTGAACACACACACTCCCCCTCTCCGTGAACACCAGGGACTCTGAACACACACACACACACACACCCCTCACATCACACACTACTCCCATCTTTGTTTAAGGGCACAGCAGGGAGGGACATACGGATGTAAACCAGACCCCAGGCAGGGTGGCAGTGGGAGGGACACACCTTCCGGAGGACGCACACACACACACACACACACACACACACACACACACACACACACACACACACACACACACACACACACACACACACACACACACACACACACACACACACACACACACACACACACACGTTCACTGTGTGTTTGTATTTTGTGTGTGCATGAGGCTGTGTGTGTGTGTGTTCACTGTGTGTGTGTTCACATTGGCTTTGATGTGTCTGGCAATGGTAATGAGGCATTCAAACAGTGCATATTAGCCTGGCAAACCCTATCATGCCTTTAGGGGCCTTTTTCCCCAAGTTTGACTGAGGGATAAGGAATGTAATTCATAACAGCTACACAACAGAGAAAACGCAGTCTTTCTGTTCAAAAGCAGTTAAATTAAAGCTACTTCTAGACAGTCATGCAGGTCTATTAGGATACATAAGAAGATCTATCAACACTCATCAATAAAACATTATGTATGGCATCTGAGAATGATGTCTGGCTTTCAGGGGCGGACTGGCTGGTCCTTTTTTAGACAAGTGGGCCTATCTAGCTTGGGTTTTTTGAGCAAAATTATAATTATCTGGCTAATTATGTCCTGAAGGAAAATAATTAGCCAGTGTGGGGGCCTGGAGGAAAATAATGGGCCAGTGGGCCTCCTGAGTGGCGCAGCGGTGTAAGGCACTGCATCGCAGTGCTTGTGGTGTTACTACAGACCCGGGTTTGATCCCGGGCTGTGTCGCAGCCTGTCGTAACCGGGAGAACCATGAGGTGCTGCACAATTGGCCCAGCATCGTCCGGGTTAGGGGAGGGTTTGGCCGGCCATGATGTCCTTGTCCCATCGCGCTCTAGCGACTCCTTTGGCGGGCCGGGCCCATGCACGCTGACATAGTCGGCAGTTTTAAGGTGTTTCCTCCGACACATTGGTGCGGCTGGCTTCCTGGTTAAGCGAGCAGTGGGTCAAGAAGCAGTGCGGCTTGGCAGGGTCGTGTTTCTGAGGACACATGGGTCGACCTTCGCCTCTCTTGAGTCCATACGGGAGTTGCAGTGATGGGTAAAGACGTTAACTACCAATTGGATATCAGAAAATTGGAGAGAAAAAGGGGTAAAATAAATAAATAAAAATTTGTAAAAAATAAATCAATCCCAGGGCCGAGTTTTGGTCCCAGTCCGCCCCTGCTGGCTTTATTTACTTGGGACAAAGTGAAAGAGCTGACATCTGGAAGGCTTCTTATGCTTCTTTTGCCCATGGTGAATTGCAAATCACCCCTTTATCCCTCAAATAATTTCTCTGCTACTAATAAATATTTGAAACTATATGACAGAGAAGTTGCTACTAAATTATAGTAATGATAACATTCTTCCTAACAAATGTGCCCATTTGCTTTTGCTATTACAATACTGTTGTAATATATAGATCTGTTTCTATATAAAATGTCTTAAATGGTGTATGAATAACACATCAGTGAGTGACTACTGAGAAGTGAACAATGTGGGCTAGCTGGACTGCCTGCCTGTCTCTTTCGCTAGTGTTTTTCCATTCCACCTTTGGGAGGAAACTGATAGTTGGAGGTAGCAGGAAAGCCAGGCGCCGCTGATAAAACTAGCGTAGGTTCACTGTAATAGAGTAAGATAGAGCAGTACAGGTGGTCTTTCCATTTGGCCCATTATGGTGTGTCATGCTGGAAAACTATTACTGAACAGGTTAGAGAAGAATATCAACACATAGATCCTGGCCATGTAGATCTAATCTTCAGGTGGATGGGAATCTAAACTACATTTAACTTCCTTAGTCTCTGGGGTGGTGGAGTTTGTGTGTGTGTGGATGTGTTTAACTAATGGTAAACACATTTTGTTTTACCAACTGGGGACATTTAGTTAGTCCACACAAGGTCAAATTCTATTTCTAGGGAGTTTCAGGTTAAAGTTAGAATTTGTTTTAGAATTACGTTAAGGTGTAGTGGTTATGAGCTAGGGTTAGTTTTAGGGTTATGAGCTAGAGTTAGGATTAGGGTTAGGGTTAAGGTTAGGTTTTTGGGTTAAGGTTAGGGTTAGGGTAAGAGTACGGGTTAGATTTAGGGTTAGGGAAAATAGAATGTTGAATGGGACTGAATTATGTGTCCCCACAAGGTTAGCTGTACAAGACTGTGTGTGTGTGTGTGTGTGTGTGTGTGTGTGTGTGTGTGTGTGTGTGTGTGTGTGTGTGTGTGTGTGTGTGTGTGTGTGTGTGTGTGTGTGGGTGTGTGGGTGTGGGTGTGTGTGGGTGTGTGTGGGTGTGTGTGGGTGTGTGTGGGTGTGTGTGGGTGTGTGTGTGTGTGGGTGGTGTCCTGGGGTTAAAGATGAAAGTCTTTGCACTTCCTCTCCCAGAAATCTACAGTGTAACCAACTCTCTCCAAACTATATACACTGTTGTAATTGAACAAAAATGATTCACAACCGATAGTATAAACTCCCTAATGACCGTGTAGTGACTCAGCCATGGCAAAGTAAAGCACGTTGTTTGTTCCTGTTTATTCTCTGAGTAGCATCCTAGATAGAGGCAATTAAGAACTGGGTAACACACACACACACGCACCAACACACATACACACACACACACACACACACACACACACACACACACACACACACACACACACACACACACACACACACACACACACACACACACACACACACACACACACACACACCATTAAAACATGTCTCGGAGTCTGGGATAACAGATAAACTACCTTCTTCCTGTCAGAACTGGGAGAGGAGAGAGAACCAACAGAGAAAAACAGATAGGCAGGACATCTCCAATCCCAACTCTGTTAAAACCATTTAGGGCTTGGAGGATAAATGCCTTGTCAGCGCCATATCAGTCAGTTGACTTACATGTTCCTCATGTTGGCTTTGGACACAGTCTGGATTTTTCTAATACTATTTGAAATCCTTTCAACTACTTTAGCTGGGCTTGATTGAGCTTGTCTGAGGCAATGGAACCAATAGAATAGTTGCAAACGGCAAACTCCATCCATTTAGCACTCGAGGCAGGCTAATGCAAAAACTAAACGTATTTGAAAGAATTGAAATAGCATTTGAAACCAGGTCTGACGGAGGGTGAAGTGGGGGCATTACGTTCTTGTTCAGAGGGGAAGTTAACTTAATGAGCTCATTGGCTTTGATCTGTATTTTGAACTAGTATTTTGAACTAATGTCTTGGGGTGGAAGGGTGTTTGCAGTGTGTCCCGCATTAAGACATGTTTTGAATTGCAGTCAGACTGAACAATGTATGATAGGAACACATCCTTCAATCTGACAAATTGAGAGAGATTTCCTTCAGTGATCATTAAATTGAATTTGGTTGTGGTTTCAAACAATATCACATTATTTCCCGTACAGGATCTGAATAGTGTGAACAAACATATCTCTGTTCAATGGATAAAACAAAACCTAAATCAAATGTATTTATAAAGCCCTTCTTACATCAGCTGATATCTCAAAGTGCTGTACATAGACTCAGCCTAAAACCCCAAACAGCAAACAATGCAGGTGTAGAAGCACAGTGGCTAGGAAAAACTCCTTAGAAAGGCCAGAACCTAGGAAGAAACCTAGAGAGGAACCAGGCTATGAGGGGTGGCCAGTCCTCTTCTGGCTGTGCCGGGTGGAGATTATTACAGAACATGGCCAAGATGTTCAAATGTTCATAGATGACCAGCAGGGTCAAATAATAATAATCACAGTGGTTGTCGAGGGTGCAACAGGTCAGCACCTCAGGAGTAAATGTCAGTTGGCTTTTCATAGCCAATCATTGAGAGTATCTCTACCGCTCTTGCTGTCTCTAGAGAGTTGAAAACAGCAGGTCTGGGACAGGTAGCACGTCTGGTGAACAGGTCAGGGTTCCACAGCCGCAGGCAGACCAGCTGAAACCAGAGCAGCAGCACGGCCAGGTGGACCGGGGACAGCAAGGAGTCATCAGGCCAGGCAGTCCCGAGGTATGGTCCTAGGGCTCAGGTCCTCCAAGAAAGAAAGAAAGAAAGTAAGAAAGAAAGAAAGAAAGAGCATACTTAAATTCACACAGGACACCGGATAAGACAGGAGAAATACTCCAGATATAACAGACTGACCCTAGCCCCCTGACACATAAACTACTGCAGCATAAATACTGGAGGCTGAGACAGGAGAGATCGGGAGACACTGTGGCCCCATCCAACGATACCCCCGGACAGGGCCAAACAGGCAGGATATAACCCCACCCACTTTGCCAAAGCACAGCTCCCACACCACTAGAGGGATAACTTCAACCACCAACTTACCATCCTGAGACAAGGCCGAGTAAAGCCCACAAAGATCTCCGCCACGGCACAACCCAAGGTGGGGCGCCAACCCAGACAGGAAGATCACGTCAGTGACTCAACCCACTCAAGTGAAGCACCCATCCTAGGGACGGCATGGAAGAGCAACAGTAAGCCAGTGACTCAGCCACTGTAATAGGGTTAGAGGCAGAGAATCCCAGTGGAGAGAGGGTAACCGGCCAGGCAGAGATGGCAAGGGCGGTTCATTGCTCCAGTGCCTTTCCGTTCACCTTTACACTCCTGGGCCAGACTACACTCAATCATAGGACCTACTGAAGAGATGAGTCTTCAATGAAGACTTAAAGGTTGAGACCGAGTCTGCGTCTCTCACATGGGTAGGCAGACCATTCCATAAAAATGGAGCTCTATAGGAGAAAGCCCTGCCTCCAGCTGTTTGCTTAGACATTCTAGGGACAGTAAGGAGGCCTACGTCTTGTGACCGTAACGTACGTGTAGGTATGTACGGCAGGACCAAATCGTAAAGATGGGTAGGAGCAAGCCCATGTAATGCTTTGTAGGTTAGCAGTAAAACCTTGAAATCAGCCCTTGCCTTAACAGGAAGCAAGTGTAGAGAGGCTAGCACTGGAGTAATATGATTTAAAAAATTGATTCTAGTCAAGATTCTAGCAGCCGTGTTTAGCACTAACTGAAGTTTATTTAGTGCTTTATCCGGGAAGCCGGAAAGTAGAGCATTGCAGTAGTCTAAGCTAGAAGTGACAAAAGAATGGATTCATTTTTCTGCATCATTTTTGGACAGAAAGTTTCCGATTTTTGCAATGTTATGTAGATGGGAAAAAGCTGTCCTTGAAACAGTATTGATATGTTCATCAAAAGAGAGATCAGGGTCCAGAGTAACGCCGAGGTCCTTCACAGTTTCATTTGAGGCGACTGTACAACCATCAAGATTAATTGTCAGATTCAACAGAAGATCTCTTTGTTTCTTGGCACCTAGAACAAGCATCTCTGTTTTGTCCGAGTTTAAAAGTAGAACATTTGCAGCCATCCACTTCCTTATGTCTGAAACACAGGCTTCCAGCGAGGGCAATTTTGGGGCTTCACCATGTTTCATGAAAATGTACAGCTGTGTGTCATCTGCATAGCAGTGAAAGTTAACATTATGTTTCCGAATGACATCACCAAGAGGTAAAATATATAGTGAAAACAATAGTGGTCCTAAAAAGGACCCTTGAGGAACACCGAAATTTACAGTTGATTTGTCAGAGGACAAACCATCCACAGAGATAAACTGATATCTTTCCGACAGATAAGATCTGAACCAGGCCAGAACTTGTCCGTGTAGACCAATTTGGGTTTCCAATCTCTCCAAAAGAATGTGGTGATTGATGGTATCAAAAGCAGCACTAAGGTCTAGGAGCACGAGGACAGATGCAGAGCCTTGGTCTGACGCCATTAAAATGTAATTTACCACCTTCACAAGTGCAGTCTCAGTGCTATGATGGGGTCTAAAACCAGACTGAAGCGTTTCGTAAACATTGTTTGTCTTCAGGAAGGCAGTGAGTTGCTGCGCAACAGCTTTTTCAATTTTCTTTAGAGGAATGGGAGATTCGATATAGGCCGATAGTTTTTTATATTTTCTGAGTCAAGGTTCGGCTTTTTCAAGAGAGGCTTTATTACTACCACTTTTAGTGAGTTTGGTACACATCCGGTGGATAGAGAGCCGTTTATTATGTTCAACATAGGAGGGCCAAGCACAGGAAGCAGCTCTTTAAGTAGTTTAGTTGGAAAAGGGTCCAGTATGCAGCTTGAAGGTTTAGAGGCCATTACTTTTTTCATCATTGTGTCAAGAGATATATTACTAAAACACCTTGATCCTTGGTCCAGGAAGAATTGTGCAGACTCAGGACAACTGAGCTTTGGAGGAATATGCAGATTTATCCGTAATTTGCGTCCGTAATTTGCTTTCTAATGATCATGATCTTTTTCTCAAAGAAGTTCATGAATTTATCACTGCTGAAGTGAAAGCCATCCTCTCTTGGGGAATGCTGCTTTTTAGTTAGCTTAGTTAGTCCTACTAACCTCTCTACCCCTACACTGTGCCCGAGGGACACTGTGCCTGAGGAACACTGTGCCCGAGGAACACTGTGCCCGAGGAACACTGTGCCCGAGGAACACTGTGCCCGAGGAACACTGTGCCCGAGGAACACTGTGCCCGAGGAACACTGTGCCCGAGGAACACTGTGCCTGAGGAACACTGTGCCTGAGGAACTCCTGTAAAAGTAACAGGATAACCATCTGTAATGGAGGAAATTTAGACTGCAGTAATACAAACAACAGGACTAATATCAGCAGCTTATGGCAATACAACATGTTAACCTGTGAATCAGCCAACCTGCCTTGTTTTTCATACAGTACGTTGGCCTGAATTGATGCATGACTCTCAGCAGGTTTGCCTGTATTCTCAGGTCCTGGGGATATCGTTTCAACATAATGAATGCTGCCCCTACCCAGCCAGATTGCCCTCCACACATACTCCCACTACAGCTCCCTAAGGACAACGGGCTCCACTTCAGCAGCCGTGAGTTTCTCTTTCATACACACTGTGACTTCCTGCTGTCCAGGGACTCAATGAAAACGACTGATGATACAAGGGGCTTTGTTTGAGTGACGGAAGAGCACAGGTGACGAAAGGCTACATACGTGCACACGCATGGTATGCAGACACACACACACACACACACACACACACACACACACACACACACACACACACACACACACACACACACACACACACACACACACACACACACACACACCCCACCCTCCACAGTATGATCAAAATGAGCAACGGACCTGGCGCAGCAGGCTTGGCATTGGGTCTTGGCAACCTGGCAGGGTACAGTAGCGTGCGGGGGCTCCCGATTCGGAAGTTCTCTGGTTACAGGGAGGCGGGGGTCCGCTGAGTCTAACTGGACATGGTTAGTCCATCTCACCCCCGTGATGATCTTCACAGCAGATATCCAACAGTATTTGCTTTACTTATGATACACGAACAAGACGGCTACTGATGAGCAAGATTTATATGACAGGCTTTGGGGAGAGGGTGTCACGTTTATATAAGGGATCGGGAGACAGGAGCAGGAATGCATAATACGGGTTTTTATTTCCTAAATTACAGTGTGCCGTGTAAAGGCATGAGGACGAAGACCAAACAAACACGCATGCAAAACACAAGGTAGAAACCCAAACAAAAGAGCGAGGAGTACCTCGAATAAATACACAATCGCACGATTATCACACGGACTGAAGACCATTTGTGTTTGGCGCCGACAGAGGTGGCCGACAGAGAGACATCAGAGATTGTAACATTCTCTGTTTCACTGGAACATGGCTCACTCGGGATACGTTGTCAGAGTCGGTACAGCCATCTGGTTTCTTCACGCATTGCGCTGACAGAAACAAACATCTCTCTGGTAAGAAGAAGAGCGGGGGTGTATGCCTTATGATTAACGAGTCGTGGTGTGATCATAACAGCATACAGGAACTAAAGTACTTTTGTTCACCTGACCTAGAATTCCTTACGATCAAATGCCGACCGCATTATCTACCAAGAGAATTCTCTTCGATTATAATCACAGCCGTGTATATCCCCCACATAGCAGATACCTCGACGGCCCTGACAGAACTTCATTGGACTCTATGTAAACTGGAAACCACATATCCTGAGGCTGCATTTATTGTAGCTGGGGATTTTAACAAAGCTAATCTGAAAACAAGGCTCCCTAAATTTATCAGCATATCGAATGCGCAACACGGGCTGGCAAAATACTGGATCATTGTTACTCTAATTTCTGCGATTCATACAAAGCCCTCCCTCGCCCTCCTTTCGGCAAATCTGACCGTGACTCCATTTTAATGCTTCCAGCCTATAGACAGAAACTAAAACAGGAAACGCCCGTTCTCAGGTCTGTTCAACGCTGGTCCGACCAATCCGATTCCACGCTTCAAGATTGCTTCGATCACGTGGACTGGGATATGTTCCGGATAGCATCGGACAAAAACATTGATGTATACGCTGATTCGGTGAGCGAGTTTATTACCAAGTGCATCGGTGATGTGGTACCCACGGTGACCATTAAATCCTTCCCCAACCAGAAACTGTGGATTGATGGCAGCATTCGCGCAAAGTGACCGGAAACATGACCGAATACAAACAGTGTAGCTATTCCCTCCGCAAGGCAATCAAACAAGCTAAGTGTCAGTATAGAGACAAAGTAGAGTCGCAATTCAATGGCCCAGGAACGAGACGTAAGTGGCAGGGTCTACAGTCAATCACGGATTACAAAAAGAAAACCAGCCCCGTCGCGGACCCCGATGTCTTGCTCCCAGACAAACTAAAGAACTTCTTTGCTCGCTTTGAGGACAATACAGTGACACTGACACGGCCCGCCACCAAAACCCGTGGGCTCTCCTTCACAGCAGCCAACGTGAGAAAAACGTTTAAACGTGTTAACCCTCGCAAGGCTGCTGGCCCAGACGGCATCGCTAGCCACGTCTTCAGAGCATGCGCAGACCAGCTGGCTGGTGTGTTTATGGACATATTCAATCAATCCCTATCCCAGTCTGCTGTCCCACATGCTTCAAGAGGGCCATCATTGTTCCTGTTACCAAGAAAGCTAAGGTAACTGAGCTAAACGACTATCGCTCCGTAGCACTCAATTCCGTCATCATAACAAGCTTTGAGAGACTAGTCATATTACCTCCACCCTACCTGACACACTAGACCCACTCCAATTTGCTTACCGCCCCAAATAGGTCCACAGACGACACAAGCGCAACCACACTGCACACCGCCCTAACACATCTGGACAAGAGGAATACCTATGTAAGAATGCTGTTCATCAATTACAGCTCAGCATTTAACACCATAGTACCCTCCAAACTCGTCATTAAGCTCGAGACCCTGGGTCTCGACTCCGCCCTGTGCAACTGGGTCCTGGACTTTCTGATGGGACGCCCCCAGGTGGTGAGGGTAGGAAAAACAACATCTCCACCCCGCTGATCCTCAACACTGGGGCCCCACAAGGGGGTGTTGTCAGCCCTCTCCTGTACCCCCTGTTCACCCACGACTGCGTGGCCATGCACGCCTCCAACTCAATCATCAAGTTTGCAGATGACACTACAGTGGTAAGCTTGATTACCAACAACGACGAGACGACCTACAGGGAGGAGGTGAGGGCCCTCAGAGTGTGGTGTTAGGAAAATAACCTCACACTCAACGTCAACAAAACAAAGGAGATGATCGTGGACTTCAGGAAACAGCAGAGGGAGCACCCCCCTATCCACATCGACGGGACAGTAGCGGAGAAGGTGGAAAGTTTTAACTTCCTCGGCGTTAACATCACGGACAAACTGAAATGGTCCACTCACACAGATAGCGCGGTAAAGAAGGCGCAACAGCACCTCTTCAAACTCAGGAGGCTGAAGAAATTTGGCTTGTCACCAAAAACACTCACAAACTTTTACAGATGCACAATCGAGAGCATCCTTCGGGCTGTATCACCGCCTGGTACGGCAACTGCCTCGCCCACAACCGTAAGGCTCTCCAGAGGGTAGTGAGGTCTGCACAAACTACCTGCCCTCCAGGTCACCTATGTAACGGATGTGAAATGGCTAGCTAGTTAGCGGGTACGCGCTAGTAGCGTTTCAATCAGTTACGTCACTTGCTCTGAAACCTAGATGTAGTGTTGCCCCTTGCTCTGCAAGGGTCGCGGCTTTTGTGGAGCGATGGGTAACGACGCTTTGTGGGTTACTGTTGTTGATGTGTGCAGAGGGTCCGTGGTTCGCGCCCGGGTCGGGGCGAGGGGACGGTTTAAAGTTATACTGTTATACCTACACCACCCGATGTCACAGGAATGCCAAAAAGATCATCAAGGACAACAACCACCTGAGCCACTGCCTGTTCACAGCGCTATCATCCAGAAGGCGGGGTCAGTACAGGTGCATCAAAACTGGGACCGAGAGACTGAAAAACAGCTTCTATCTCAAGGCCATCAGACTGTTAAACAGCCATCACTAAATTGAGTGGCTTCTGCCAACATACAGATTCAATCTCTAGCCACTTTAATAATTAGAAATTGGATGTAATAAACGTATCACTAGTCACTTAAACAATGGCACTTTATATAATGTTTACATACCCTACACTACTCATCTCATATGTACTGTATATACTGTACTCTATAGCCTCTACTGCATCTTGCCTATGCCGTTCGGCCATCGCTCATCCATATATTTATATGTACATATTCTTAATCATTCCTTTACACTTGTGTGTATAAGGTAGTTGTTGTGTAATTGTTAGATTACTTGTTAGATATTACTGCACAGTCGGAACTAGAAGCACAAGCATTTCGCTACACTCGCATTAACATCTGCTAACCATGTGTATGCGACCAATAAAATTGGATTTGATTTGATTTGGGACGAGACCCGTAATCATGTGCACAATATACGTGGCACGAAAGCCCAAAACACAGCACAGGTACTCACACGCACCAAAAGACATTGGAACAATAATTGACAGGACAACTGTAAACCAAGGGCACACTTATGCAATTACTAATCAAAGGGAATAGGGACCAGGTGTGCGTAATGACAGTTCCGGAGGGATCCGTGACAGTACCTCCCCCCTGATGCGCTGGTCTTGAGGGCGATCACAGGAACGCAGTGCGTGTCGATCAGGACCCGATGCAGGTGCCGAAGTTGCGCCGTCGTCGGACGGGCCAGATGCAGTGGCGTGTCGGACGGGCCAGATGCAGTGGCGGTGTCGGACGGGCCAGATGTAGTGGCGGTGTCGGACGGGCCAGTTGCAGTGGCGGTGTCGGATGGTAAGTTGCAGCTGCTGAAGTTGCGTCGTTGGACGGACCTGTTGTGGCAACGTTGGACGGCCCAGTTGCAGCAGCCGAAGTTGCGGACACGCCGGACAGACCTGTCGCAGCGTCGTTGGACGGGCCATTACCGCTGTCTCCCTTAATGGTCGATTATTCTGTCACGTTGGCATGAAGGATCGGGAGACAGGCGCAGGAATGTGTAATAGTTTTTTTTATTAAGCCCAAATTACGGCATGCGTGTGTAAGGGCACGGGGACAAAGACCAAACAAACACCATACAAAACACAGGGTTGAAACTCAAACAAAAGAGCGAGGAGTACCTCGAATAAATTACACATGCGCACAATGATTAACACATGAGACGAGACCCGTAATAATCTGCGCAATCCACAATGGCACGAAAGCTAAAACACACAGCACAGATACTCACACGCACCAACGGACATTGTAACAATAATCGACAGCCCAATGGAAACCAAAGGGCACACTTCTACAAGTACTAATCAGTGTGAATAGGGGACAGGTGTGAGTAATGAAAAGGGGGATCCGTGACAGAGTGGAATGAAATAGACCAGTTATGGACGTGATTAGATCACAGTTATGTCCAGGTAGCTAGTAGCCACTCTAGTTAATGGAAGAAGGCACTACAATAAACAGATGAGAGTTTTGAAAGCCAAAGCCTTTAGAAAATGTGTATAGTCTATAATGTGTTGACCTTATTGTGTTGGTGTACTGCCTAGTGTTTAAGACATTTTGAGCAAATAATCAATAGACACCATTGGATGATTTACACAGGATGCAATGCTGTATTTCCTGATATCTGTCATTCTTGCAGACTAAAAAATCACCTTCAAATCACCACATTCAAAGGGCTGGAATTTTGATCAAGATAGGAGTGTGAATCGAAATTCAAGGATTTGAGCAACCCTAAAGTGTACTTCCACAGAAGCTAGTCCCCCCTGGCTGCCTGGCTGCTCTTTCTTTCCAGAAGCCTGCAGGCGGACACTGATGGAGACAAACCTCCCATTTAAAGAGCTGTGTGGAGGCAGAGAGGCCTGGGAGGGAAACAGCCCTGCAGCAGTAGCATGATACCTCCTTTCCTCCATGGCAATATCCTTACACACACATGTGGAAGCAGTGTACACAGACATTTGAGCATGTACACACGTATTATCTGTATAAACACACACACACACACACACACACACACACACACACACACACACACACACACACACACACACACACACACACACACACACACACACACACACACACACACACACACACACACACACACACACACACACACACACACAGTCACCTGCCTCCACAGCTACACTACATCCTTCCACAGGAGGTCATTCCTTTATTCCCCTGCTTCTAGTCTCATTCGTCATGAAGCATATATGTTGAACTTGTTGTCAGTTTCAACCATAACCTTTCAAGTGAGGAGTTATGGGCCTACAGTAACAGAGTTCTCTCATATCAGACAGTTGGGGGGGTCCAAAGTATAAACACATAAAATGCAACAAATGGCCTGTATCCTCCTCTCCTGGTCTCCTCCTCTCTCCCTCACCTACTATCTCTTCTCGACAAGCGTGCACCGAGCATATGGTTCAAAGGCAGACTTCTCAGCCCTATGTCTAACAAATGTCCAATAACGGAGGTCCATAAAGATGGCGTAGATCTCCGTTACTGTTTTTTTTGTATGGTCATTAGCAGAGTATACATGATGTAAATTGTATCTTCAAGACACCGGCAATTTGAAAGAAACAAAAATTTAGATTGTGCTGATTTATTGGCACATTGAACTACAGTACGAGTTTAAACTTTGGACACACCTACTCATTCAAGGGTTTTTCTTTATTTTCACTATTTTCTACATTGTAGAATAATAGTGAAGACATCAAAACTATGAAATAACACATATGGAATCATGTAGTAACAAAAAATGTGTTAAACCATTGAAAATATAATGTATATTTGAGATTCTTCAAAGTAGACACCCTTTGCCTTGACAGCTTTGCACACTCTTGGCCTTCTCTCAACCAGCTTCACCTGGAATGCTTTTCCAACAGTCTTGAAGGAGTTCCCACATATGCTGAGAACTTGTTGGCTGCTTTTCCTTCACTCTGCGGTCCAACTCATCACAAATCATCTCAATTGGGTTGAGGTTGGGTGATTGTGGAGGCCAGGCAATCTGATGCAGCACTCATTCACTTCCTTCTTGGTCAAATAACCCTTACACAGCCTGGAGGTGTGTTGGGTCATAGTCCAGTTGAAAAACAAATGATAGTCCTACGAAGCGCAAACCAGATGGGATGGCATATCGCTGCACAATGCTGTGGTAGCCATGCTGGTTAAGTGTGCCTTGAATTCTAAATAAATCACTGACAGTGTCACCAGCAAAGCACCACCACACCATCACAACTCCTCCTCCATTCTTCACGGTGGGAACCACACATGCAGAGATAATCTGTTCACCTACTCTGCGTTTCACAAAGACACGGCGGTTGGAACCAAAAATGTCAAATTTGGGCTCATCAGAACAAAGGATAGATTTCCACCGGTCTAATATCGATTGCTTGTGTTTCTTGGCCCAAGCAAGTCTCTTATTATTATTGGTGTCCTTTAGTAGTGGTTTCTTTGTAGCAATTCGATCATGAATGCCTGATTCACACAGTCTCATCTGAACAGTTGATGTTGAGATGTGTCTGTTACTTGAACTCCGTGAAGCATTTATTTGGGCTGCAATTTCTGAGGTGCAGTTAACTCTAATGAACTTATCCTCTGCAGCGGAGATAACTCTGGGTCTTCCTTTGCTGTGGCCGTACTCATGAGAGCCAGTTTCATCATAGCGCTTGATGGTTTTTGCGTCTGCACTTGAAGAAACTTTTAAAGTTCTTGAAATTTCCCGGATTGACTGACCTTCATGTCTTAAAGTAATGATTGGCTATTGTTTCTCTTTGCTTATTTGAGCTGTCCTTGCCATGATATGGACTTGGTTTTTTACTAAATATGGATAGCTTCTTTATACCACTCTACCTTGTCACAACACAACCGATTGGTTCAAACGCATTAAGAAGGAAATAAATTCCACTAATTAACTTTTAACAAGGCACACCTGTTAATTGAAATGCATTCCAGGTGAATACCTTATGAAGCTGGTTGAGAGAATGCCAAGAGTGTGCAAAGCTGTTATCAATGCAAAGTGTGGTTACTTTGAAGAATCTCAAATATAAAATCAAATTTCATTTGTTTAACACTTTTTTGGTTACTACATGATTACATATGTGTTATTTCATAGTTTTGCAGTCTTCACTATTATTGTACAATGTACACGCCTTAGTTTAAAGACTCAGTGGATAGTGCTAAAACAATGACATCATATCTGAATTCTGCCATTTTATATATGTTTGCCTTTGTGACAGAATGTGTGCTATGAGCCATGACTATGCTACACTTTAGCAGGGCTTGAAGAATGTGATTCCCGGCAGCCAAGAAAGATGTGCGAGGCTCAGCTGTGGACGTAAGCGGCGAACATTCCAATTTGGGAGTCTTGATTTGTTCTCCTGGTGTGGGATGCAGTGACCCTGTAGACTTTGCATGAAAACAAACTCTGTCTCTCCCGGGAGGCCTTTCCTACCTTAATGCAAGGCAAGCCTGAGACAATAGTCACTGAGTTACAAACAGAAGCTTCAGGAAATATCAAACATATTGACTGCTGGGGAAAGATTCACCTTTAATGTGTAGTATTTTTGTTAGGTTTCATTAGCTCTGGTTATAATTTAGGTCGCAGCGATTACAATTTTATGGGGAGGAAATAAGACATCTCTACTTCTGACCAAACGTGGACAACATGTCGAGTATTGGGCCTTTTAAACAGATATCTTTGAGTGTCTGTCATGACTCATAAAGGAGCAGTGCTAAAAAGGGGCTTTTGGAGAAGCAAAATCTTTTGTAGTTGAGTCGACTTGAAATACATTTAAATAATATAGAATAATATTCTGTGACAGAGACAAAGAGAGATAGAGAGAGTGCATGGGTGAATTTGTGTGTGTGTGTGCATGTGTGCGTGCATGAGTGTGTGCACTGAGTATTTTAGAAAACTACAGTAAATCTTATTTTACAGTTTCAAAGTACACAAACCATACATACATTTTCAGTGCTCTGCCTTCCTCTTGAAATTCCTTGGGGTCCTTTCGGTTGCTATGGAAACAACGACTACAACAACACCAAATTGGTAAACAGGAGTTTATGGGGGAGTCCATTAATAATAAACAGGAGTTTATGGGGGAGTCCATTAATAATAAACAGAGTTTATGGGGGTCCATTAATAATAAATTCATACTACATGGTTATATCATTACAGATGCTCTGTCAAACTTTATCACTAACCCTCTCGCTTTTCCGCTTTGGGGCCTCAGTTATATGAAGGCAAATTGATGCCAAAGCCTAAATTCTTATCAAGTTCAATCCCCTGACGAGGTTCCAAGTTGTAGGTAATGTTGGACTTGGAGTAATATTTCCATATGGTTTTATGAAAGTATTTACGATCCAAACCTAAGTGTGTTCAATGTAAATCAGAACATGTTTTGAAGCTTTTATCATACAGTTCAAAGGATAACTATAATTCCGCTACAACTAGCCGGTCTTGTGTTGCCTGGCTGAAATAGTTTGTGGAAAGTGTGAGGTGACGGCCGACAGTGCAATTCCAAACCACATGATAAGAGTCTCTTTGCCAGTGGAAACTACGTTTTTTTGTGAAACCTCATGTGAGACATTAAGGGCCGTCAGCACTGAGTGGTGCAGCTCAGCCAAAGAGACAAGGCCTTCTGATAGAGGTCGCCTGACATTCTCCAGTGGCACTGGGATTCTGTGAATACTTAACATGTCTATAGCATGTACACTGAACAAAAAACATGAACATGTAAAAAAACTGAACATGTAAAGTGTTGGTGTCATGTTTCATGAGCTAAAACAAAAGATCCCAGAAATGTCCCATATGCACAAAAAGCTTATTGCTCTCAAATTTTGTGCATACATTTTTTACATCCCTGTTAGTGAGCATTTCTCCTTTGCCTAGATAATCCATCCACCTGACAGGTTGGCATATCAAGAAGCTGGTTAAACAGCATGATCATTATACAGGTGCACCTTGTGCTGGAGACAATAAAAGGCCCCTCTAAAATGTGCCGTTTTGTCACACAACACAATGCCACAGATGTCTCAAGTTTTGAGGGAGCGTGCAATTGGCATGCTGACTGCAGGAATGTCCACCAGAGCTGTTGCCAGAGAATGTAATGTTAATTTCTCTACCATAAGCTGCCTGCATTGTTGTTTTAGAGAATTTGGCAGTACGTCCAACCGGCCTCACAACCGCAGACGACGTGTATGTGTGGGCGAGGGGTTTGCTGATGTCAATATTGTGAACAAAGTGCCCATGGTGGCAGTGGGGTTATGGTATGGTTAGGCATAACCTACGGATAATGAACACAATTGCATTTTATCAATGGCAATTAGAATGCACAGAGATACCGTGGATCCTGAGGCCCATTGTCGTACCATTCATCCGCCGCCATCACCTCAGTTTCAGCATGATAATGCACGGCCCCATATCACAAGGATCTGTACATGAAAATGTCCCAGTTCTTCCATGGCCTGCATACTCACCAGACATGTCACCCATTGAGCATGTTTGGGATGCTAACGATCGATGTGTACGACAGCGTGTTCCAGTTCCCTGGTTTTCTGATCCACGCCCTACCTTTTTTAAAAAGGTATCTGTGACGAACATATGCATATCTGTTATCCCAGTGATGTGAAATCCATAGATTAGGGCCTAAGGAATTAATTTCAATTGACTGATTTCCTTATATGAACTGTACCTCAGTAAAATCTGAAATTGTTGCATGTTGCGTTTATATTTTTGCTCAGTATAGTAGTACTCACTGTCTGCAGACATTACAATAATAAACAACCCCAAATGGAAGCAGTGTGATTGTATAGGGCAGGAGGTATAAGACTGCAACTATTTTAGAAGTCATCAGTAAATGTATACAGTCGACTACTGAACACCAGAGATTACATTATTTTAATGTATCTGCGTGCATTTAGAACAGCTACGGACTGTCCCAAGCTATTGCATAAGGAGTGAACTGTATTTCAGCAGTCATTGGAAAAATAATTACTCCATTTTATACAGCGATATCTCTAAAGAGATTAACTTTGGCAAAGCTTACATGTGAAGAAATACACCTTCCCCTTATGGACATGAGACTGCAGTTACTAAGCACCAAATTATTTGTATTACTATCAAACATTCCCATGCACTACACAATAACATTTCCCTTACTATTCCCAGCACTGTGAGAGGGAAAAAGATGCAGCTGGGATTGCACCATGAGTCAGAGGCTGGAAGAGGAGGATGAGAGTGAGGTGGTGGGGGGGGGGGGCTTGGAAAGGTTGGTACTCAGTACTCACCAGGAAAGGATCCATCCTGTTGCAGGGTAGAGTGGGATTACAATGTTACCATGTTACCCCCTGCACCTGGAGAGGCCCAGAGATAGCGGGAAAAACCATCAGTCCTGCCTGGAAGGGTCGCCTCAGGACAATCACCCCCCCTCCCCTCCATGGGGCCTCTAGCCCAGAGGTCCGTCCCTGAGCTCCTAAACGAAAAAACAGAACCGTGCCGTCTCAATGTGTGGCTGTCCTCGTAAGACCCCTCAGTACCGTACGGAAGAGTACACAGAGAGCATCAGGGCTTCATAATGTGACATGATTGAATGACTTGTCTTTACTGTTTATCAGTCTCCACTACAAAGGTAATTTCTTTGGTTAGGCCAGCAGAGGTGTCAATACAAGATATAGTCTCAAAGAATCCTGAAGAAGAGTCAGACTAATTCAAAAGGTCTGCAGTAGATGCAGTAACCTACCTTGGGTTACATTAGTCTACATTGGGCTGCAGTAACCTACATTGGGCTGTATGTAGTAAGCTACCTTGGACCTAGTTTGACAGACTCATTAAATGACAGAAAGAATGTCCTAAGTGACAACATATAAAGTGTTCCACTTTTTTGCAGTGTGTAATTTGATGTATATTTGAGCAACTCTCAAGTGTAAAACTTCGGCCAGGACAAAAACCTCATAGTCCAATTTACTGACAATCTTTGCATTTAATTTTGCTCCCCCTGCTGGACATCGTTGGAATACAACTAATTTCCACTGAAAATGAAAATTCTATTCATCATTTTACCATGCCAATTTAGGGGCAGTGTCATATCATGGGCTATTTTTCAATTTGTCCATGCACCCACTTAATATTTTTAAGAGTAACACTGACACATTCATCTGGAAAATGCAATTGGAAAACTTTTCTTTCATTGTAAGTCAAATTAATGAGGGAAAGGAGTGGCGTGCGTTCACCGGCATGATAATCAAAATATAATCTAAATTACAGAACACGCTTTGTGACGCGGTGAATGTAAAGAACGTTGTTTACGTTCCTTCCAAAATGCTAACAGATGACTATCAACACGCTTGCCAAACGGTAGGATTTTCCTAAAGTTTATTTTTGTCGCAAACTTATGTTTGCAGGCCTATTTAATTTTCACCTCATGTAATGTAATTGACGTGTGAAGAGCGTGGCCAAATGTAATCTTTTGGCCAGGTGCATCCAAAAATATGTAATGCTGATTGAGGATGCAAAAAATGACCATAAGGCTAAGTTACCTTTTATTACTGTTTATGCCTACACAATTATTTGAGCAAAATAATAATTCACAAATATAGAATCATGTTACAAGACTCGTATTTAATGACTCGTGGTACTCTTGTAAACAGTTATTGTAGGCCCAACCTTTATTTGAAATAGGAGTTTATTAGCTGAAATGTGTGGTGTTGGCCGGCTATTAAAAAGGACAGGCAGCTATTTGAGATTGCGTTTATTGAAGTAATACAGCATATATATGTTTTTCTTTCCAAGATTTGCATGTACACACACACACACACACACTAGAAATGGAACAAGTAGAAATGACCACTGATTTGCAATATAAATACATACATTACTACCTTCATTTGTCAACCAGCCAACTGTCCCCCTCCGTCCTCATGGCTGGAGAAATCAGGAGAATAGCTGCTCTTATTGAGAGAGACCAAGAGCTCATCACTTACATCAAGCACAAGTTTACCATTAACTTCAAAAAAGGTGAGCGAATGGCCCTTCTAGGCTACTGTACAATGTGTCACAATACTTCATGAAAAGCCACTGGAGTTATTGGACAAAATTTGAATTCATGCAATGAATTACTGACTGTTACCACATTTTGCTTTGTGTTTTCCAAGAGCACAGCTACTTACCTGAGAAGGTTGTCACCCGCAGTGACACAAAGTATGTCCTCGTACAAAATGGCCAGGCCAAGAAGAACTATGACAGGAGACAGGAGATGCTCAAAAAAGGCTTTTTCTCCCCTCTTAACAAGTATGAAACATAATACAAAGACAAATATAGACATATTATATCTTTGACCATTTCCTACACTTTGTTAAAGTTCCGTGCCCAATGAAAGTATTCAGACCTTGACTTTTTCCAAATTTTGTTAGGTTACAGCCTTATTCTAAAATGTATTAAATCGGTTTTTTCCCTCATCAATCTACGTGCTATAATGGCATAATGACAAAGATTTTTTTTTTTTTTTTATTTTTTTCAACATTTTTGCTAATTTATTAAATATAAAAAACTGAAATATGACATTTACATAAGTGTTCAGACCTTTTACTCAGTACTTTGTTGAAGCACCTTTGGCAGCGATTACAGCCATGAGTCTTCTTGGCTATGACGCTGCAGCTTGGCACATCTGTATTTGGGGAGTTTCTGCCATTCTTCTCTGCAGATCCTCTCAAGCTCTGTCAGGTTGGCTGGAGAGCGTTGCTGCACAGCTATTTTTCAGGTCTCTCCAGAAATGTTAGATTGGGTTCAAGTCGTGGGCTCTGGCTGGGCCACTCAAGGACATTCAGAGACTTGTCCCGAAGCCACTCCTGCGTTGTCTTGGCTGTGTGCTTAGGGCTGTTGTCCTTTTGGAAGGTGAACGTTCACTCCAGTCTGAGGTCCTGAGCACTCTGAGCACTTTTCATCAAGGATCTCTCTGTACTTTGCTCCGTTCATCTTTCCCTCGTTCCTGACTAGTCTCCCAGTACCTGCTGCTGAAAAACATCCCCACAGCATGCCAGGTTTCCTCCAGATGTGGCGCTTGGCATTCAGGCCAAGGAGTTCAATCTTGGTTTCATCAGACCAGAGAATCTTGTTTCTCATGGTCTGAGAGCCTTTAGGTGCCTTTTGGCAAACGCCAAGCGGGCTGTCATGTGCCTTTTACTGAGGAGTGGCTTCCGTCTGGCCGCTACCATAAAGGCCTGATTGGTGGAGTGCTGCAGAGATGGTTGTCCTTCTGGAAGGTTCTCCCATCTCCACAGAGGAACTCTAGAGCTCTGTCAGAGTGACCATTGGGTTCTTGCTCACCTCCCTGACCAAGGCCCTTCTCCCTCGATTGCTCAGTTTGGCCGGGCGGCCAGCTCTAGGAAGAGTTTTGGTGGTTCCAAACTTCTTCCATTTAAGAATGATGGAGGCCACTGTGTTCTTGGGGACCTTCAATGTTGCAGAAATGTTTTGGTACCCTTCCCCAGATCTGTGCCTCAACACAATCCTGTCTCGGAGCTCTACGGACAATTCCTTCGACCAGTTTTTGCTTTGTCATTATGGAGTATTGTGCGTAGATGGCTGACGATTTTTATTTATTTAATACATTTTAGAATAAGGCTGTAACGTAACAACATGTGGAAAACGTCAAGGGGTCTGAAAACTTTCTGAAGGCATTGTATAATATGAATTTCATGTAATTCATTTCAACTGTGATGGTATCCATGATGTGTGTGTGTGTGTTTAAACATTCAACTTAAAGCAATGCCTTGTCCCTTGGATAGACCATACAAAACAGTGGGAATGCTTTACTCTGACAACATTGATCTCTTCTCAACCTGGTTAACATCAGAGGATCAGGAGTCACTGAAGGTTACACACCCACACACATACATCCGTATTCACGGACACACACACACACACACACATAATCAACTCATTGTGTTGTTTATAGTTGTTTAAAATGACTGGTCCTCACTCAGAGTCATTCTATGGCAGACACACTGGGACAAGAAGTTTGGCAAAAAGTCAGGAGGTGGCGTGATCTCCAGCAAATTCTCTCAGGAGAAGGCTAAAAAGGTGAGAGAAGAGGAAAGAGAGAGAAAGGGGGGAGGAACTTAACTATAGAATTATGACCAAACATAATTCATTATCATGCAGTAATTATCACATTCATGTATTTGATATTTGAATAGTATATATTTCAACACTCTTTAGGAGAACATCACAGCCCCTCCAATGGAGAGCCAAACCCTGGATGGCTTCCTCCAGCTGAAGCACTACGTGAGGGAGATGGCCTCCATTAGACGTTTTCTCCACGCTGGACGCCCCCTCGTATGTTACCTCAGGGACCAGGTAATGCAGAACTCAGGAGAAACCCAGTTTAAAACATTTTAAAAAGTATATTCTGATTAACTTCAAAATGTGTTTTTGTTTAGTTCCCCTTAGTTATTAGAATTGTTGCTGAGTATTATTATGGCACTGAGATGTGATTGTTCTAGACTTCCGCCGATGAATTCCAGCCTTAGGGTTCTATTCACTGTTGAAAACCTCATTCTTGAACTGTATAGAATGTTAGGACCACTTGCTGTAACACGAAGAATACATGTTGCTGTCTCTGATATGTTCTCATTGTAAAGGATAAACAGTCATCGCTAATGACACCATGTGACCGAGCCATGTCAGGTTGGTCACCTAAAGCACAATGCACGAATGAATTACATTGCTACTACTACATTCTACTATGTTCGCCCCGTCCATGCACTCTGATCCTTCTTTCTCTTCAGCTGATAAAGAGACTGTGCCACCAACCCCCATGACCATGAACCAACATGCACTGGACCCAGAGGAAGAAAAGAACCTACAGTATGTTGTACACTGTCCCGGTTTATTTCTTCTAAAGTTTGAAAATAAACCCAATACTGCTGCAGTTTTATCGCTCATACTCCCATGCAATGGTGGATTTTTCTTATTGATAAGAAATGTTCCTCATAGTTCTGTCTGTGACTTTCTGTTGGCCTTTTCCCCTGCTTGACATACAGTATGTTGTATTTCCCTGCTCTCTTCATAGGAGGATACAGTACAGGAAGCAGAAGCTGTTCTCAGAGAAACTGCAGTGGGTCTACATGGTCCTGTGCGGCATCTCTCACATGAGAAACAAAGACCTGAAGACACTGGTGAGACTCAGCTAGTACAACACAAACAACTAAATATGTGTGTGATGTATTATTAGGGTTGCAAAATTCCAGCAACTTTCAATAAGTTCCCTGGTTTTTACAAAATCCCAGGATTTCTGGAAGACCAGGGAATTTATTGAAAGTTCCTGGAATTTTGCAACCCTATCTATTATTACTGTATGTTGTATTGTTAATATAGGGAGTTTTTCCAAGCCACTTGTGCTTCTGCCTCTGCATTGCTTGCTCTTTGGTGTTTTAGGCTGGGTATCTGTAAAGCACATTGTGACAACTGTTGATGTAAAAAGGGCTTTATGAAATACATTTGATTGATTGATTGGCGATTTAATACTGACAGCCTGTATTCCAGGTTCCTCTCAACAGCAGCTATGTGAACGTCATCATGAAGGACACAGAGAAGACCAACATCATCCTGAAGCAGTCACACAGCTACTACAACCCTCCAGTGAATCCCACCGGACATCTGGTGTCTCTGGCCCCCGATGACTGTCACAATGGCACCCCTGACGTGTGGGACACCTTCATCGGTCACCAGGATGCCGCAGGTGACAGTCTGTTTTCTATATACAGTGTATTGTTTTGTGGTGTTTTCATACAAGCCCTCTTTGGTTTCCAATCTCATCTTCATACGTGAATTGCGATATCCAAATAGCTTTGAGTGTGTGTCGATCATTAAACTGACTCTCTTGTGAATTTCAGAGCCCTCAAAGATAACCACCATCCGAACCACAGGGTAAGAGAATGATGAACAATAATTGACATGACAACATCAGCTATTGCAGATCTATCCCTCCATACTGTAGTACATTTCTGGTCTATAATCACAGATATAAAGCTCTGCAGTCTGGGCCCAGGCGTAAGGTTGGCCAGAGAGATCCAGACGGCGATGGAGACATACCCCCATGGCTACTACTGCTGCTGGATGAGAACAGTCAGTCTATACAATACCACACAAACACAACAACAACGATGTGTCATGTTCCCACTTAGCAGACACAGCCATTGTGGCCTTGTAACGCTTATTGATGTGATCTATGCCCTAAGGCACAGGAAATACATGCAGGCAACAGTATCATAGTGAGACTAGACTCCATGGGCAGTGTCACCCTGGTTACATTGTGGCTTGTGGGTTTTGGATTCTGATGTGGCATTTGTGTGCCTCACCAACTACGTGCCACCCTTTGCCAAACACATCACTTCAGTACAAATCCCTTGAAATGGCAAAACGATATGTTTGTTTTGGGAATGGCAAGGCTTTCGTTTTAGCCATAGTATTTTTACAATGTGTTCTACAAAGATGAATCCGTTCACTGTTGTGGCTACAGTATCTCTCACGTTTTGCTTCTATAGTCACCTGTTGTTTTCTTTTCCGACAGCATCCCTAGAGAAGAAAACAGTCAAGTGAGTGTGAAACAAACCAACAAAATGTATTGATATCTCTATGTAAAATGGATAATTTATTCACATAGCTGAGATGTAAAGATTAAGCTGCTCTTTTCATTCCCTCACCTAGGCCTAGAGTAGACCAGTCAGACAAGCTGGAGAGAGCCAAGGTCCAATACCTGAATGTGAAGAAGGCTCGAAACATGCAGATCAAGTCAGGAGTGTTTGAAAAGAAAAAGTGAGGACACTGTCAGCCCTATGACTTGATGTACTAGCTCATTGTATTCACTAGAACTATACATTGTGATCCGTGTGGATTTTATATGTTCAATGTTGTTTTATGCCCCTTTGCTGCGAAAACCAATTGCCCTCTGGGACAAATAAAGTTGAAACTTGAAGTATCTACATGTCACAGTCAGGTCATTTTTATAGAGGATCATATGTTCTGGATGATGTTCCTGTTAATATAATACATGCCATTCAGCAGGCGTTTTATCCAAAGCAACTTAGTCATGCATGCATACATTTTATGTATGGGTGGCCCCAGCAGGAATCTATACACACAACCTTTGGTGTTACAAGTGCCATGCTCTACTGACTGAGCCACACAGTACCACACCTGTTGACATAGAGGGTATATGAATAGGAAACAATTAAAGGCACAGTCTGTTAGTTCTCTGTCCATTATGGCAATGACAGGAGGTAGAAACACAACCAATTTGAAAACAACAAAAAAGGAGTTGGATTCAGGCTGACCCTTTTCACTGGGAATCAAATTTATGGATTAAAATGTAATGACCAAAAAGTGATACTTTGTCGTCAAAATGCCCTACTCAGCGACTTATTGTAATCCCATTCTCTGTCCTCAGGAACCGTGAGGGGAGGATGAGAACTCTTTTCGATGCTCTAATGGCTTCCAAGACCGATGCTGGTCTGTCTTCGCTCCTTGCCTCTCTGAAGAGAGAGCTGAAGGAGCCCAAATCCACCACTGGTCTCTGGTAGGCCCCTTCTCTCCTCTCTCATACAAACATCATGTGGTGTAACTCAACAATTTCAAGTTGCTTGAAACTCCTTGACTGCTTTTCTTCGTCTTCACTTCCTGTAAGAAAATGTTGTAGAATTATAAATAGAACAAAATAAATGTTAATCATGTATGAACAGGTTTGCAACACTGCAGAGTGAGGCCACAGAACTGTCCGGAGACAGAGACCCCAAATATAGCAGCATACTGCAGAAGATCTCAGCGTTTCAAAGCTTCTCCAACAAAAGGGTCCCCTACTCCAAGGTATGGAAGTCTTTCTCACAGATAATAGGCAATTGTGTCCGACCTATGCATTGCATTTATAACTACAACATTTTGAAATGTTCCCCCTTCCTAGAAGACACAGAAACATACTCAACCTGGGTTGTATTCATTAGTGCATACCGTAGTAAAATGTTTTGTAACGGAAACTCAGAACAAGCAGTTCTTACTGGACAAGAAGCACCCTGTGTCTTTTTTTCCCCCATTTGGGTTGTAATGAACATGACCCGGTCTCTCATCTACCTCTGAAGGAGAAATTCTGTCTCCTGGTCCTCTCCATGCCTGCCAATCAGTTGCTTCAACCAGCCATGCAGGAAGCACTGCTTTTCCTCACCGAGAAAGTCCTGCTGCTGTTGCCGCGGCAACTCAAACAGTGGTACCAGTACCTGAAGCTGCCCTTCCCCACCACAGAATCCTCTTCCTAAAAAAAGGGATCCGCCTACATGCGTTGGTGGTCTCTTTACTTCACTGCCTGTCTACAATGTGGGCCTTGGACTGAGAAGCCTGGGCTCTTGGTGGGATAGCTGATGTTGAGGGCTCAGGAAAAGGCTTCATGAAATATGTTTGCTGGTTCTGTCAATAAAACACCTTAACATTTAGTTTCTCTCTAAATGTGTTTTTAATAATATGTTTTTGAATATTACGCTATTGTGAAGGCCCATCGGGCATGGTTTAAGGTTTCATTTATTTGCACCAAAGAAAATAAGTGATAAACAACAATACAGATAAAAATAAATACATAAACGGTATACAGGTGTTGTTGGAACCCCAAGGGTTTCTATAAAAACCACAAAAAACTATATACAATACATAGTACAAAAATATACAAAGGTTTGTTAAAACAGATAACAAAACCTACTAATTATAGATGTACAAATGAACCGATCAGCAATCACACAAAAAAAACAGTTGTCATGACTGTCCTGTGAGGATCCAATATGTCAGATCAGCTTGGCAATGGTTGACAGTAACCAGAGCTCTGGGCCGGTTTGAGGGAACTGGGCCGGTTTGACAGCTTGCACCCTGTCGTAAATTTAAAGGAGAGGAAATCCAGAGATCTCCCTCTCCAAAATCCTCCAGTATTAACCAAAGGAATGTATTTTTTTATAAACCCCTCAACGGTTCCGTATTTCACTGAAAGAATAAACGTTTTGTTTTCGAAATGATAGTTTCCGGATTCGACCATATTAATGACCAAAGGCTCGTATTTCTGTGTGTTATGTTATAATTAAGTCTATGATTTGATAGAGCGATGGTAGGCAGCAACAGGCTCGTAAGCATTCATTCAAACAGCACTTTCGTGCGTTTGCCAGCAGCTCTTCGCTGTGCTTTAAGCATTGAGCTGTTTATGACTTCAAGCCTATCAACTCCCGAGATTAGGCTCGTGTAACCGATGTGAAATGGCTAGCTAGTTAGCGGGGTGCGCGCTAATAGCGTTTCAAACGTCACTCGCTCTGAGACTTGGAGTAATTGTTCCCCGATGTGTTCCTGGTTAGAGCCCAGGTAGGGGCGAGGAGAGGGACTGAAGCTATACTGTTACACTAAAGTGCCTATAAGAACATCCAATAGTCAAAGGTATATGAAATACAAATGGTATAGAGAGAAAAAGTCATATAATAACTACAACCTAAAACTTCTTACCTGGGAATATTGAAGACTCATGTTAAAAGGAACCACCAGCTTTCATATGTTCTCATGTTCTGAGCAAGTAAATTAAACGTTAGTTTTTTTACATGGCACATATTGCACTTTTACTTTCTTCTCCAACACTTTGTTTTTGCATTATTTAAACTAAATTGAACATGTTTCATTATTTATTTGAGGCTAAATTGATTTTATTAAGTTAAAGTAAGTGTTCATTCAGTATTGTTGTAAATGTCATTATTACAAATAAAGGGGAAAAAAAAATCGGCATCGTTTTTTTTGGGTCCTCCAATAAATCGGTATCGGCGTTGAAAAATCATAATCGGTCGAACTCTAGTAGGGATGGTGCCAGGTTTCCTCCAGAAGTGATGCTTGGCATTCAGGCCAAAGGGTTCAATCTTGGTTTCATCAGACCAGAGAATCTTGTTTCTCATGGTCTGAGAGTCTTTAGGTTACTTTTGGCAAACTCCAAGCAGGCAGTCATGTGTCTTTTACTGAGGAGTGGCTTCCGTCTTGCCACTCTACCATAAAGGCCTGATTGATGGAGTGCTGCAGAGATGGTTGTCCTTCTGGAAGGTTCTCCCATCTCCACAGAGGAACTCCAGAGCTCTTTCAGAGTGACCATCGGGCTTCTTGGTCACCTCCCTGACCAAGGCCCTTCTCCCCCGATTGCTCAGTTTGGCTGGGCGGCAGGCTCTAGGAAGAGTCTTGATGGTTCCTAACTTCTTCTATTTAAGAATGATGGATGTCATTGTGTTCTTGGGGACCTTCAATGCTGTAGAAATGTTTTGGTACCCTTCCCCAGATCTGGGCCTTGACACAATCCGGTCTCTGAGCCTTACAAACAATTCCTTCAACCTCATGGCTTGGTTTTTGCTCTGACATGCACTGTCAACTGTGGGACCTTATATAGACAGGTGTGTGCCTTTCCAAATAATGTCCAATCAATTGAATTGACCACAAGTTTTAAAAACATCAAGAAACATGGTCACTCTTGTGGGCTTATACAGTGGCAAGAACCCTTTGGAAATACCTGGATTTCTGCGTAAATTGGTCATAAAATCTGATCTTCATCTAGGTCATAACAATAGAAAAACACGGTCTGCTTAAACTAATAACACAAACAATTATACATTTTCATGTCTTTATTGAACACACCGTGTAAACATTCACAGTGCATGGTGGGAAAAGTATGTGAACCCTTGGATTTAATAACTGGTTGGCCCTCCTTTGGCAGCAATAACCTCAACCAAATGTTTTCTGTAGCTGCGGATCAGACCTGCACAACGGTCAGGAAGAATTTTGGACCATTCCTCATTACAAAACGGTTTCAGTTAGGCAGTATTCTTGGGATGTCTGGTGTGAAGTGCTCTCTTGAGGTCATGCCACAGCATCTCAAATCGGGTTGAGGTCAGGACTCTGACTGGGCCAGTCCAGAAGGCATATTTTCTTCTGTTGAAGCCAATCTGTTGTTGATTTACTTCTGTGTTTTGAGTTGTTGTCCTGTTGCATCACCCAACTTCTGTTGAGCTTCAATTGGCAGAAAATAAGCCTAACATTCTCCTGCAAAATGTCTTGATAAACTTGGGAATTCATTTTTCCATCGATAATAGCAAGCTGCCCAGGCCCTGAGGCAGCAAAGCAGCCCCAAACCATGATGCTCCCTCCACAATACTTTACAGTTGGGATGAGGTTTTGATGTTTGTGTGCTGTGCTTTTTTTCTCTCCACACATAGTGTTGTGTGTTCCTTCCAAACAACTCAACTATAATTTATTCTGTCTACAGAGTATTTTGCCAGTAGCGCTGTGGAACATCCAGGCGCACTTTTGCAAACTTCCGATGTGCAGCAATGTTTTTTTTGGACAGCAGTGGCTTCTAACGTGAGGTCCTCCCATTCTTGTTAACCTCATTGAGCATTCTGCTCTGTGCTCTTGCAGTTATCTTTGCAGGACGGCCACTCCTAGGGAGAGTAGCAACTTTCTACATTTATTGACAAATTTGTCTTACCGTGGACTGATCAACATCAAGGCTTTTAGAGATACTTTTGTAACCCTTTCCAGCTTTATGCAAGTCAACAATTCTTAATCTTAGGTCTTCTGAGATCTCTTTAGTTCGAGGCATGGTTCACATCAGGCAATGCTTCTTGTGAATAGCAAACTCACATTTTGTGAGGTTTTTTTCATAGGGCAGGGCAATTCTAACCAACATCTGAAATCTCGTCTCATTGATTGGACTCCAGGTTAGCTGACTCCAATTAGAATTTGGAGAAGTCAATAGCCTATAGGGGTTCACATACTTTTCCCAACCTATACTGTGAATGTTTAAATGATGTATTCAATATAGACAACAAAAATACAATAATGTGTGTGTTTATAGTTTAAGCACACTGTTTGTCTATTGTTGTGACTTGTGGCTCAAATTTGATGACCAATTTATGCAGAAATCCAGGTAATTCCAAAGGGTTCACATACCTTTTCTTGCCACCGTAGATGAGGGGATATAGTTAGCTGGAGTATAAAGTATTCAAAAAGTCAATGTCAGTGGGTGGTTCTCGCTTTTAAATAAATGTATGTTGTAATCCCCCAATAGAAAACAAATGTTATCTTCATTATTAATCAAATCCAAGGTTGATGCAAGGATATCAATGAAACTACCAATGTCAGAATCGGGAAGCCGATATATGCATCCAATTACCATCAAAAATTGAAGAGGGATTTTCTATGAAAAGAGATTCAACATCAATGTTATCAGATGTAAGTGCGAGGTCCTCTCTTACTAAGGATTGAAAATGTTTATGACCAAATTTGGACACTGCTCCTCCCACTCTAGAGGTTCTAAAGTAGTGAACAGCATTATAAGGTGACATGTCATAAAGCACATTGAAGATGAAAGAACATTTTACAGCTGTGGTGGCCAACCCTTCTCCTGGAGAACTACTGGATGTGCAGGCTTTTGCTCCAGCCCCTATCACACCTCATGCAGCCAATCAAAGTCCTGATGAGCAGCTAAGTGGAATCCAGTATGTTGTAACAGGGCAGAAATAAAACCCTGCACACACAGCAGCTCTCTAGGACTGTAGCTTTTTATAATCTCCTAGCTACAGACCATGAAAGTGAAACATGCATATAAAGTATCTACCCAAGCATGGGAACAACCACAGATCCACTAGCATGTCTTCATCTACAATACATCATAATCCCCTCAGGTTTTGCTACTTGCACACAATCTCAAACCGAGGGGGAGAAAATGTGAACCAGTGTCTCACTACCTGAGTGTCACTCACAGTGACAGGAAAGAGGGGGTGTTCAAAGGAGTGTGTAGTAAGTGTGTGTCTGGTTGAGTGGAATTAAAGGTAGAAAAATGAATGTACGGGTAATGGAAAGTACATTTAAATGCCAGTGATATGGAAAGAGAAAGCGAGAGGAGAAAGAGATGGTTTGATGCTCCTACAGAGAACCGTGGCAGGGTTTTATATCCCACTCTCCCGCTTTATCAGAATGTTTTAATAGCCGCATCAATCTGGGTTAATCTCATCCTGTCATAGTGTTAGAGGATTGAGACGACTTTAATATGGAGAGTGAGAGACAGAGAGATTTGGAAGCAATAGAAAGAGAAGCGAGAGAGACTGTACTGCACATCAAATACGTAAATCAGTCACAGCATATTTTTTTTGTGCGTTTGATTTATACATTTGATGTGCAGTACAGTCTCTCTCGCTTCTCTTTCTCTTGCTCCCAATCTCTCTCCCCACGGGGCATCATTCTCTCCATATTAAAGTCGTCTCAAACCTCTGACACTATGACAGGATAAGATTAACCCAGATTGATGTGGCTATTAAAGCATTCTGACAAAGCTGGGGGGGGGGGGGGTATATAAAACTCAGTTCTCTGTAGGGGCATCAAACCATCTCTCTCTTTCTCTCCAGATCACTGGCATTTAAATGTACCTTGCATTACCCGCAGATTACTCTAGCCCCCCTTGAACTCCTTATAAAAGTACCACGGCCACACATTTCATTGATATGAATTTACAGCGTCTTTTAACCTGCTTCTTATGCATTGCACACCAGAGGAGGCTGGTGGGAGGCGCTTTAGGAGGACGGCCTCATTGTAATGGCTGGAATGGAATATATGGAACGGTGTTAAACACATCCAACATATGGAAACCACGTTTGACGCCATTCTGCAGGGAAACTGTGTGTTTGATGTTGTTTGGTGGAACTGTGGGTGTGGGCCTTAATTCATTCCTTTTGGTTGTTTCCCCTTCACTGAATAGGAGGTTATCTGGGATGAAACATGAGGGAGACAACTTTTACAAGAGCTGCAAATAAGGAGGCAGAAACCTTTCAGCTTATATAGTCAATTGCTTACACATGTCCCACATCTGATTAAGTCCCAGATTAGAAGGAAGGAAAACCACAAGCCCTAAAATAGCGTCATTAAATAGTTCTGCATTATGTTGATAGTGGTTGTGGAGAGAACAGGGAGTTTCTATTCCAGTCACTAGGTGGCAGCAGAAGGCCTCTGTCAGCACCTCCTTAGAGATGGTCTTTACTGATATCAGGAGGTTCAAAACATCAATGTGTATGTCAGTATTCAAGCTAATCTTATCATTCTGGTTTGCCGCAACTGGAAAAGGCTAATGTGTGTGAAGAGATGGAGGGAGAGGAGCGTGATGAAGGGCTTGAGCAGTCCTTCAAAATCACTACAGGTCACACGCTACAGGGCCAGAGCGTAGCAAATTACCAAGACACATAGATGGCCTACATACGATACACACCGTCACACACATATTCCGCAAACACGTTCTACCAAGTCACACTTACCTGCCTCCCTGACCCTGGTCAAGTTGTGCGATGCATGATGTGTAAATGTGGGTTAATGTATGTGTGTGTGTTGTAAAATGTGTAACTACTGATATGTGAGTAATTCCAGACTATGTGTAGTGATAAGGCTGTGATGCAGTGAAGAAATGAAACAATGACAAGGTGTAGGTAGGTATCTATTTTTTTTATCCCTAGAAACTGCAGCATCGGACAAGTTTTAAAGCGGTAAACCATGTTGCAGGCTTTCATGAACACCAGGGTGATGTGTTCAGAAGAAGACACATTTACCCCCCCTAGCAACACACTCACACACCTTCGCTTACTATTAACATGCGCACATACACAATAGCGATGCAGAGCACTGGAGGGGGGGAGATCAAACAGAAGAACACTGACAAAGGGTTCACAGAGCCAGCCCAAGGAATGAATGAAGACTCCATTAACAGATGCACATGATCATGCCTTTCCATATTCCACAAAGAGAGAAACGAGGACCGTTCTTAATGTGACACCCACCGCCTCTTCTCAACCCAACTCCCAAATCACAACTGTCATTTTCTGATATATAGAAAATATAAATATATTCCTACAGTACATTCTCTAGTTTAAGACGGATTAATATGAGCCTATTGGTTCAAAATATTTACAAAGGTCCATGCGTCCACGATATACATATAGTATAATAAATAGTCAACAAGCGTCATTACATCATCAAGATGGACATTTCCTTCAACATGAACTAAGCAATTGAACGGTACAGCAACTGTGATTACCAGCATTTACTAACCTGTTGGGGAGGGTTCCTGTGTGTATGTCACCCTTTTCAGCGGTCACCATAGTTACCACTTCTGACCTAATGAGCACAGTAAACAAAAGGGGCCTGGGACTACCAGATTGGCTACTGCCTGATTGGCTACTCCAGCCTGGAGTCAAGAAAATGGACACTAGGGCAAGTAGGAGTAGAGTTTAGGGTTTCCTTAGTATGAAGGGAAACAGTCACCCAACTAACAGCAGTAGTCATTTGCTTTACTGACTATTGCCATCATGTCTATATTGAGATAAGACATAACATATCAAATGACCATCATCGTCATCATCATAATACAATTACAACAATAATGTTTTCATCAAAATAAGCAGGCTTAATGTAAGCTTCCTTGCCCAGTGGTTGCTTTGTCTGTGACATAATGAATGACAAAGGACACTTTGTATGGTAGGTGAAATGTGGGGGAAATCTATCAATGTCATATTTCCTCTTACAGCTTAAATATAAGAGGCTCTTTAATCAGAATGGTGAACTAAATGCTAAGGTAGCCGTGGTCTGCAGAAGCACCGAGTGAGTTTGTCCTCCAGGCTGTGACCTGGCTCTCTCTAGAGAGACAGAGAATAAAAGAGAGTGAAGAAGAGAAATGTTGAGAGAGGAAGAAAGTGTGTCAGTGAAACACAAACCACAGACAGAGAAACAGAGACAGGAACAGGAGAGAGAATGAGTGGAGAGAAAAAAATCCAAGATGGGCTGAGTTGGCACAGTGGCTGCCTCAGTGGTTGCTAGGTGACAAACTGAGGGTGCACAAGAAGCACCTCTTTGAGGTTGCTTCTCTCATTATGAACAGAGTGACCCCCTTAGGGCAACGAGGGCAGGGAGAGGGGGAGGGGAATTGCAGAGTCAGGTGGCCAAACCACATTTGAGTCTTTGTTTCCCAAATCTATCACACATAGCTAGATTACTAGCTATATTGAAGCAGGAAGCCCCAATCTCCTCAAGTGTTTGTAAATGCTGGCACAGCAAGGAGATCTAAAATATATACATTTCAGCAAACAACACAGAAAAAGCACACACACACTGTAACATCTCCCCCGTGTTTCAAGTTTTGTTATTTTTTGAAGCCAAGAGCTGGATCGTAAGAACCCACAAGCGAAGTGAGCAATGACAATAAGTAATGTGACTGCTCTTTTTTTTCTCCATACTAGACAGACAGTGACTACAGTGTCTCAGAGAATGGCACCCCTACAGTGCTATAAGGGTAATACCTTCGGGTACAGTGATACACGTTTTCCAGTTGTATTGACCGCAGTAGTAATACTCCAGGTGTTGCAGCTTTGACGGTAATACAGCAGTTGTCCATTCAAATCCATATCCATTTTATCATAAAACGTAACCAATATTAGCTGTGACCTGAAACATACACTTTATAAAAATAAAATAATAATTGGCATAAAGAAATGAAATCACGGGTGTCAAACTCATTCCAAGGAGGGCCGAGTCTGCGGGTTTCGCTCCTTCCTTGAACTTGACTGATGAATTAAGTAAATAGTAAGGATCTCCCCACACCTGGTTGTCTAGGGCTTAATTGAAAGGAAAAAACAGAACCGGCAGACTAGACCCTAGTCAGACTAGACCCTAGTCCCTCCGTGGAATGAGTTTGACACCCCTGGATTAAATTCAAATCTATAAATCAGTCAGCACACATCAGATGGATTAAATCTTATAATTTCAGACATTAAATATTCAACAACTTAAATATTTTACATCAACTGGCCTGGATATTTACACTGAACAGAAATATAAAACGCAAAATGTAAAGTGTTGGTCCCATGTTTAATGAGCTGAAATAAAACATCCTAGAAATGTTCCATATGCACAAAAAGCTTATTTCTCTCAAATGTTGTGCACACATTTGTTGACATCGGTGTTCGTGAGCATTTCTCCTTTGACAAGCTAATCCATCCACCTGACAGGTGTGGCATATCAATAAGCTGATTAAACAGCATGGTCATTACACAGGTGCAACTTGTGCTGGGGACAATAAAAGGCCACTCTAAAATGTGCAGTTTTGTCACAGATGTCTCAAGTTTTGAGGGAGCGTGCAATTGGCATGCTGAGAGTGGGATTGTCCACTAGAGCTATTGCCAGAGACTGTAATGTTAATTTCTCTACCATAAGCCGCCTCCAACGTCGTTTTAGAGAATTTGGCAGTACGTCCAACCGGCCTCACAACCGCAGACCACGTGTAACCACACCAGCCCAGAACCTCCATATTTGTTTTCTTCACCTGCGGGATCGTCTGAGACCAGACACCCTGACAGCTGGTGAAACTGTGGGTTTGCACAACCGAAGGATTTCTGCACAAACTGTCAGAAACCGTCTCAGGGAAGCTCATCTGCATGCTCATCGTCCTCACCAGGGTCTTGACCTGACTGCAGTTTGCCGTTGTGACCGACTTCAGTGGGCAAATGCTCACCTTCGATGGCCACTGGCACGCTGGAGAAGTGTGCTCTTCACGGATGAATCCCGGTTTCAACTGTACTGGGCAAATGGCAGACAGCGTATGGCGTTGTGTGGGCGAGTGGTTTGATGATGTCAACGTGGTAAACAGAGTGACCCATGGTGGCGGTGGGGTTATGGTATAGGCAGGCATAAGCTATGGACAACGAACACAATTGCATTTTATCAATGGCCATTTGAATGCACATAGATACCGTGACAAGATCCTAAGGCCCATTGTCGTGCCATTCATCTGCCGCCATCACCTCATGTTTCAGCATGATAATGCACGGCCCCATGTCGCAAAGACCTGTATACAATTTCTGGAAGCTGAAAATGTCCCAGTTCTTCCATGGCCTGCATACTCACCAGACATGTCACCCATGTTTGGGATGCTCTGGATCGATGTGTACGACAGCGTTTTCCAGTTCCCAACAATACCAAACAACTTCGCACAGCCATCGAAGAGGAGTGGGATAACATTCTACAGGCCACAATCAACAGTCTGATCAACTCTATGCGAAGGAGTCGCGCTGCATGATGGAGGTCACACCAGATACTGACTGGTTTTCTGATCCACACCCCAACCTTTTTTGAAAGATACCTGTGACCAACAGATGCATATCTGTATTCCCAGTGATGTGAAATCCATAGATTAGGGCCTGATGAATTTATTTAAATTGACTGATTTCCTTATATGAATTATAACTCAGTAAAATCTTTGCAATTGTTGCATGTTGCGTTTATATTTTTGTTCAGTGTAGAAGAAAATGGTACGGTGCCTCCAGAGCAGTGATCCTCAAACCTTACCTCGGGGACCACCAGCCATTCCACCAATGGTCACGTGCCACCTCATCAACAGTGCCGTTGGGCACCAGATTGCTCTAACATAGGTATTTTACGTATCAGCTAACCACATATCCAGGCATTGTAATGTCTGGGCAGAGAAACGCACCCCTTGACAAGGTGAATCAGGAACACATTTGGGGGTTCCAGAGGAGAGGTTTGAGAAGCACTGCTCTACAGCACCTCAGCAAGATGTAGGATTAAGCCTAAATACACATGGGTGCTGGATCAAACTGCTAAAGGGACTCCTCTCTACTTTGCAATGATCTTTTCTCCCCTACATTGATATTACATGATAATATGTTTGATTCAGCATACGTTATAAATGTGAAGTGTTCAAGGGTTTACTTCAAGTGTTCGATTTAATTTAGTCCTTATTACTTTCCTGTCATATATGTAAAGCTATAGTTTTATCCAGACTGGAAGACTGGAGACTAAACCACGGTTCCTATGTCCTCCCTATAAGGCCGCAACAGGGGACTTCCTCTCCTGTTCTCTGGGTCCAGCTTTAGAGGAGCATTGTTTGAAATTAGGCCATAGACCCGGTTTAGGAATATAGGGGACTAACAGAGAGAGTTGGAAAGAGCACATCTTTAGACGTTGCTCTATGTCTCCATCCTTTAGATGGCAAAGTCCATCAAGTAACTGGGGGTTCTTATACCATAGTGTGCAACTTTGGAGAGTTTATTCCAGCATAATGTTTTCCAGGTTTCATTGAAAAGATCAAGGCATGTTTATGGTATAAACGTCCTCATTGGACAAAGGGGAAAGTCTACAGTATTGATAAGCTATTCTGATCTGCAATGGTATAACAGGTGACATCTTATCATGTTTCTATGCAGAACACATCATGTCACCCAATCAGAGTGCGATAGTATTTACAGAACTTGGGAAAGGTCAGCAGCATGTGAGAAGATTGTCTTGTTGGTTGAAAAGCTACTGAAAAAAATAACTTGCACGACACAAATGCCAAACAAACTAACTGGAGCATGGTCAGAAAAATATTAAATGTTCCAAAACCCACTGTAAAACACAATATACCACATAGAATGAAACATGAATACAGGGAAAAATGGGTGACTGGACAGACGATAACGGTTAAATAGCTACAAATCTTAAAATGGCTGCACCTATCAACATTTATTACAATTTAGGACCACATGATTAAAAAAACGTCTATATACTCCAACTAAAGTAGTCATTGTCTTCAGACATCCCACAGTATGGACCAACACACAGAGAAACGGAATACTAAAAGGCCTCTCTTACCTCAACTGTCGCCCACGAACTAGACATCTTCTCCCGATACAGTACGAATCAGTCCAAAATGAAAAATAAATAATTTTATACTGAACAGTGTGTGTATCAAAACATGTTCCAGTTCCTGTCTTTCGCAGATAGTTTAAAAACAAATCAAATACATACAGTACATTTATATCATGACACATTTGAAACCATATTAACTTTTTTGACTTATACAAGACTATGGAAAAGTAGGCAAATGCAGATGGCGAGATATACAGTAGCATAATTTGAGAACACAATCAACACTGGGGAAACAATAAGATGGAGCTTGAATAAAATACAAAAATGTTTTGGCTTCGTGAATTTCTGCTACTGTACTACTATCATCTCTTGTGACCTGTGTGGATAGTGATGGGGATAGTGATGAGTAAATGACGAGGTGAAAACCAGAGATCTTCTCTTAAATAGACCATGTTCTACTTGCCCTTCTGTTAGTAGTCCTAAGCTACATATTCACACAAACTATAAAGAGTCACAAAACACTAGCCTTTACAAGCAGATCGAAATGTTTAATGCGTGGAAGTGTCCCATCCATGCACTAACCCATAGGGACACTATTACTGACTGTTTTACTCTACATCGTTGCTGTTGTGTTAGAAGCCTTAGCGCATGCACCGCTAACCTAGCTGGCTAAGCTAAGGATATTAGCTTAGCAACAGGCATGACCTTGAGATTGAAAACATGGGGATAGCAGACATGTGCCTAGGCTTAGCATGGGATTGCACCACCATCCACAGATTATGTGTCGGTCTATTGCATATGGACGTTACTACAAAAACGAGAAGCAGGCAAAAAAGGCATTCCCTTGATTCAGGCAGGATGACATAATTCTGAGTGTGAATGAGTGCGGACCCATCACACTTTTTTTGCTTAGGATGACATAATTCCACTGGCCTGGAGCTCTGATTGGATTTATTGCATACTTAACCGGAGGAGGGGACCTCACTAAAAGCCCTACCAGACAAACGATTGATTTTTCTGCGTTTTCCTTCTCTGGTTTCACACACAGCAGACATACACAGAGACAGGGTCCGAAGCCCCCTGGGGATTAAACATTCACCTCTCTAGAGGTACAGTTAAACCACTCTGTTGACCTGACTGTAGCATCCATAGCAACGCCTTTTTCTTTTTGGAGGTGCTCTTTATTCCTCTCCTTTCTCAGAGTCACAATGCGCGGCGTAGTAATCCAGAATAGATCATGCAGAAGAGAGGACAATGAGATCGGAGAGAGTTCATCACTGTTCACATCTTTTTTAGGGTTGCGAACCAATGAGGGCACAGTGACAGCTCTCTCACCCCCAGTCTCTAGCACCAGGCAGCCATTTTGGTGCCAGTGCTAGCAGTAGAGCGACATCCTGCTGCGCCGCATGGCCTCGCTGATAAGGTACGCCGGGCTTACCTCGGGCTCCTCTTTCATCACCTCAATGTTCTGCCACTCGCCGCACTGGTTGGACTTCTTGATGGTGTCCACCACGCAAAGTGCGTACAGGCAGTCCTCAAATGTGGCCGCCATAGTCAGCGGCCTTTCGTCCCACGTGCGCCGGTCGTCCTGGTCCTCAAAGGCCTGCCGCACCGCCTGCACCATACGGATGGTTCCTGTCAGGTAGGGTGAGGGGATGTCACTGAAAGCCTTCTCCGGTAGGGAGGCCTTCTCCAGGGGGGTGCTGTCTTTCAGAAGTAGCTCCGGCCCTCCCTCCATGGTGTTCTTCTGGCCGTACAGGTCCGTGCCGCTGACCGTCAGCCGGCCCACCGTGCCCACCACGATCACCTCCTGGCGGAAGTCACCAGGCACGTTGAAGTTGAGTGTGACGGTGCAGCAGGCGCCGCCCTCCAGCACCATCTGGAAGGTGCAGAAGTCGTCGCTGGTAATCTGTCGGATGCCGCAGATGTGCTCCGTCTGCTTGACGAAAGTCTTGAGGAAGCCGTGCACCTTGGCCGCCCGCTGGCCCGTGAGAAAAGTGAGCAGGTCAATGATGTAGCTGCCTACTGAGTGCAGTCCCCCACCGCCCATCAGGTCGTCACAGCTCCAGTTGTACTTCTTACCCAACAGGCTGCCGCTGTGGACCTGGGCCTCGCAGACCAGCAGCTCTCCCACGTAGCCCTCCTCCACTAGCTCCTTCATGCGTACGAAGGCGGGAAGGAAGCGCAGTACGTTTCCCATGATGCTCAGCAGCTTGGGGTAGTACTGGGCGGCCGACATCATGCGAAAGGCATCCAGTGGGGTGGCGGTGCGGTCACAGATCACATTCTTACCGATACCTAGGTAGTGGGAGAGAGGCCAATGTTACTCACACGTAGACATAATATCCTCCTCTCCATGAAAACATCACTTGAAGAGACATTAATCAGTGCAAAAAACAGACTAGCTGACACAAATATTCCAACATAGCCTCTCCAAAACTATTTTAAACCCACGGCTCAACAAGTGATTCTGAAAATGAAACATGAGAAAACATTCTAGAAGCTTTGTCAATACTGTTGTTTTTCTGAGAGGAAAGAGTTCACTGTCTGTCATGAGTGTGCCTACTGTACAGATAGGGTTGACTTTAGACTGCTGTGGGAAGCAAATGAGAGTGAAGAGAGCAAAGGGATGAGGAGAGGGATAGAGAGAGAGAAACCTCATTAGGCCCTCTTTTAATTCCACTACTTACCGAACCCCCAGTGGTGCTGTGCTCGCTCACATAACCTCATTACAGATATCTATGAGGAATATAGCTGCTGCAAAAAGAAAGCTGGGCAAAACATAGCTTCTATGAACCATGTAACAGCAGAGCAGACTGGGGGAGAGAGAGGCTATTCGCACACTGCCCTGACTGTGCCACGAGAAAGGCTAAAACAATTAACATAGAGCCGCTAATAGCCCATTACACTCAAGGGCACATTACTCTGAGCTGAGCAATTACCCTATTCATAACTCTCAGAGTCTGCACTGACTTTGAGAAACAAAATGGACACCAGACATCCAACAAAATAAAAGCAATGGGGAATTGTGGGTGGCCAATGAAAAGATTGTATATACAGAAAAGTTTTAAAAAAAAGACCCTCCACCACCCAATGGTAATGAAAGAGTCCTGGTAATAGAAGGCCAATGATACCCCCCTACACCACCTGATTCCTGGCCAGTCTGCCCCCCATGAACACAATGCTCCCTGTAATTAATCCAGACACATTGATGAACAGCAGGGGTGGGAAAACATCCACCCCCTTCAAACCCCCTCCTTTGCCCATTCCACATCCCAACTACCCCTATTTAGAGGCACCAATCACTTCCTAAATATCCCCCCAACCCATGTGAAGAACAGGCAGGCGGCACCCAGAGACGTTTTGGAACTGAAACTTCCCAGCTAATCTCCCATTAGCGCCGAACGACTAGATCCAGCCAGGCCAGGAAATTAATCCCCTTGACCCAGTTCTCCGGTGCGACGGAAAAAACCTTCCCCCTGGACAAAGGCACCGAGGCTGGCTACAGTGCACCCTTATCGAGGAGGCCTGACCCCAGGTCTGCACCCCTGCGAAAAGTTAAGCGCCGCCGGCTCTCAGTTAAACAACTTGGCACAGGCCTGCAGTGAGTGAGAGCTAGTGACAGACAGCCAGGCTGCTAGCGAAAAGCTAAACTGAGCCGGTCTTAGCCTTTAATGTTCCTGTCACAATTTCTCACGCCTATGAAAAGCGGCCCTTTTACAAATCCATTCTCACACCAGCTCACGCTGTGTTGATGCGTTACTCCTGAGGCCTTTACTGTGCAGACAGCTCATCAAGTCATGAGTGGCCTTCCCCTCACTTCCTGTCTGAAAGGTTGCTAGCTAGTTTCTGGAGGTCACACTGAAGGTCATCAGTCGAGCTCAACAGCACCTAAGTGGAAAGGGGAGTGTGTGTATGAGAGCAAAGCTAGAGGGAGCGGGATTGAGTGTGAGGAAGAGAGTATGCAGAGGACATGGGGAGGGGGAGAGAATGAAATAGAGAGGTGCACATGTGAGTGAGACAGAGAGCTAAAGTGGTAGTCTTGACCCCAAGACGGCGTAGCAGTGTAGACGTCTTTGTCCTGTCGTGTCCCGTGTCCCTTGTATATATCTTTTTACATCTTTTTCTTCGCATATCTTTTAAAAATACTTTCTTAAACCTCAACTTCTAAATACTCTCCTGCAACCCGCCTCACCCAATGTGGCGTGGATCTGCTTTTTTCTAAAGTATTTCTATTTACTTCTGATCTGGAATCCATCTACTGAAGATAGCCAGCTAACTGCCTACCAGCTATCAGTTAGCAAACCATTGCTAGCGGTCATCAGCTAACCTTTAGCTCGGAAAGCTCTCGCTAGTTCGAACAACGTGACTAAAACCAGAGCATAACGGACCTATTTCTCTCCATATCCCCGGATTCCTACCGCAAACTCTGAACATTTTCATCTGGATCTTCGCAACTAGCTAACCACAATCCCGGGTGACCACTCCTGGCTAGCGTTTCCATCCCGGAGCAGGCACCGGAGCAGGCACCAATTAGCCTGAAGCTTATTGGCTAGGGCTCCTGTGCTACCACTGAAGCCCACTCCTGGGCTACAAGACCCGGACCCATTTACTGCCGGTACGGAGCACGGAACCCCGCCTATCCTCTACGACTGGAATACCGACATAATCTGCCCGGGGACTCCAACAGGCCCCTCAGGCGTGACGCCCGCTGAAGGCCCATTCTGCTAACCTACTAGGCCTGTTAGCTACCTAGAGCTACCTGGAACCCTACTAATTCCACGACTGGTCTATCGACGTCACCGCACGAAGAGGCAAAAACAGACTTCCCCCCCCATCGCGACGTCCCCCAAAGGCTAACTTGCCTGCCCCGGTCTGCTAACTGCTAGCTTATCTTGCAGCTAGCGCCGCTAGGAAGCTAGCACCAGTTAGCAAACACAATTCTACAATTCACAACCTCTCTTTCGCCATCGCTATCCGGCTCGGATTCTCTGTCGACACGACCACGTCTGGTTTGCAGACGTGCCCTCAACCGGTGCCCTCAACCGGCCTCCGTCTGAGCAGACCCCCTCCGTCTGAGCAGACCACCCCCCCGGGCTACTAACTTTAAACGCGTGCTAGCTTAGTGGAGGCCTCACTACTCCATCTACGGCTGCCCCCTGGACACTATGATCACTTGGCTACATAGCTGATGCCTGCTTGACTGTCCATTAATTCACGGTACTCCATTCTGTTTATTTGTGTTTTATCTGTCGGCTCTGTGCCTTAACTCAGGATCTGTGTGTAGTTAATCCGACCCTCTCTGCCCAGTCGTCGCCATTTTTACCTTCTGTTGCTGTGTTAGCTGACTAGCTGCTGTTATTTCACCTGCTGTTTTAGCTAGCTCTCCCAATCATGACCTGCAATCACTTTATGCCTTATTGTATGTCTCTCTCTAATATCAATATGCCTTACATACTGTTGTTCAGGCTAGTTATCATTGTTTTGGTTTGCAATGGACCCCGTAGTTCCACTCTCCGTACCTCTGATACCTCCTTTGTCCCACCCCCCACACATGCGGTGACCTCACCCATTGAGACCAGCATGTCCAGAGATACAACCTCTCTTATCATCACCCAGTGCCTGGGCTTGCCTCCGCTGTACCCGTGCCCCACCATACCCTGGTCTGCACATTATGCCCAGAATCTATTCTACCACGCCCATAAATCTGCTCCTTTTATTCCTTGTCCCCAACGCTCTAGGCGACCAGTTTTGATAGCCTTTAGCCGCACCCTCATTCTACTACTCCTCTGTTCCTCGGGTGATGTGGAGGTAAACCCAGGCCCTGCATGTCCCTAGTCACCCTCATTTGTTGACTTCTGTGATCGAAAAAGCCTTGGCCTCATGCATGTCAACATCAGAAGCCTCCTCCCCAAGTTTGCCTTACTCACCGCTTTAGCACACTCTGCCAACCCTGATGTCCTTGCCGTGTCTGAATCCTGGCTTAGGAAGGCCACCAAAAACTCTGAGATTTCCATACCCAACTATAACACTTTCCGTCAAGATAGAACTGCCAAAGGGGGAGGAGTTGCAATCTACTGCAGAGATAGCCTGCAAAGTTCTGTCATACTTTCCAAGTCTATGCCCAAACAGTTCGAACTTCTAATTTTAAAAATTAATCTCTCCAGAAATAAGTCTCTCACTGTTGCCGCCTGCTACCGACCCCCCTCAGCTCCCAGCTGTGCCCTGGACACCATCTGTGAATTGATCGCTCCCCATCTAGCTTCAGAGTTTGTTCTGTTAGGTGACCTAAACTGGGATATGCTTAACACCCCGGCAGTCCTACAATCTAAGCTTGATGCCCTCAATCTCACTCAAATCATCAAGGAACCCACCAGGTACAACCCTAAATCCGTAAACATGGGCACCCTAATAGACATTATCCTGACCAACTTGCCCTCCAAATACACCTCTGCTGTCTTCAATCAAGATCTCAGCGATCACTGCCTCATTGCCTGTATCCTCCACGGGTCCACGGTCAAACGACCACCCCTCATCACTGTCAAACGCTCCCTGAAACACTTCTGCGAGCAGGCCTTTCTAATCGACCTGGCCCGGGTACCCTGGAAGGATATTGACCTCATCCCGTCAGTTGAGGATGCCTGGTCATTCTTTAAAAGTTACTTCCTCACCATATTAGACAAGCATGCTCCGTTCAAAAAAATGCAGAACCAAGAACAGATATAGCCCTTGGTTCACTCCAGACCTGACTGCCCTCGACCAGCACAAAAACATCCTGTGGCGAACTGCAATAGCATCGAAGAGCCCCCGTGATATGCAACTGTTCAGGGAAGTCAGGAACCAATACACGCAGTCAGTCAGGAAAGCAAAGGCCAGCTTTTTCAAGCAGAAATTTGCATCCTGTAGCTCTAACTCCAAAAAGTTCTGGGATACTGTAAAGTCCATGGAAAACAAGAGCACCTCCTCCCAGCTGCCCACTGCACTGAGGCTAGATAACACGGTCACCACTGATAAGTCCGTGATAATCGAAAACTTCAACAAACATTTCTCAATGGCTGGCGATGCCTTCCACCTGGCGACTCCAACCTTGGCCAACAGCCCCGCCCCCCCCCCGCTGCTACTCGCCCAAGCCTCCCCAGCTTCTCCTTTACCCATATCCAGATAGCAGATGTTCTGAAAGAGCTGGAAAACCTGGACCCATACAAATCAGCTGGGCTTGACAATCTGGGCCCCCTATTTCTGAAACTGTCCGCTGCCATTGTCGCACCCCCTATTACCAGCCTGTTCAACCTCTCCTTCGTATCATCTGAGATCCCCAAGGATTGGAAAGCTGCCGCTGTCATCCGCCTCTTCAAAGGGGGAGACACCCTGGACCCAAACTGTTACAGACCTATATCCATCCTGCCCTGCCTAGCTAAGGTCTTCGAAAGCCAAGTCAACAAACAGATCACTGACCATCTCGAATCCCACCGTACCTTCTCCGCTGTGCAATCCGGTTTCCGAGCCGGTCACGGGTGCACCTCAGCCACGCTCAAGGTACTAAATGATATCATAACCGCCATCGATAAAAGACATTACTGTGCAGCCGTCTTCATCGACCTGGCCAAGGCATTCGACTCTGTCAATCACCATATTCTTATCGGCAGACTCAATAGCCTCGGTTTTTCTAATGACTGCCTTGCCTGGTTCACCAACTACTTTGCAGACAGAGTTCAGTGTGTCAAATCGGAGGGCATGTTGTCCGGTCCTCTGGAAGTCTCTATGGGGGTACCACAGGGTTCAATTCTTGGGCCGACTCTTTTCTCTGTATACATCAATGATGTTGCTCTTGCTGCGGGCGATTCCCTGATCCACCTCTACGCAGACGACACCATTCTGTATACTTCCGGCCCTTCCCTGGACACTGTGCTATCTAACCTCCAAACGAGCTTCAATGCCATACAACACTCCTTCCGTGGCCTCCAACTGCTCTTAAACGCTAGTAAAACCAAATGCATGCTTTTCAACCGTTCGATGCCTGCACCCGCACGCCCGACTAGCATCATCACCCTGGACGGTTCCGACCTAGAATATGTGGACATCTATAAGTACCTAGGTGTCTGGCTAGACTGCAAACTCTCCTTCCAGACTCATATCAAACATCTCCAATCCAAAATCAAATCTAGAGTCGGCTTTCTATTCCGGAACAAAGCCTCCTTCACTCACGCCGCCAAACTTACCCTAGTAAAACTGACTATCCTATCGATCCTCGACTTCGGCGATGTCATCTACAAAATAGCCTCCAATACTCTACTCAGCAAACTGGATGCAGTTTATCACAGTGCCATCCGTTTTGTTACTAAAGCACCTTATACGACCCACCACTGCGACCTGTATGCCCTAGTCGGCTGGCCCTCGCTACATGTTCGTCGTCAGACCCACTGGCTCCAGGTCATCTACAAGGCTATGCTAGGCAAAGTGCCGCATTATCTCAGTTCACTGGTCACGATGGCTACACCCACCCGTAGCACGCGCTCCAGCAGGTGTATCTCACTGATCATCCCTAAAGCCAAAACCTCATTTGGACGCCTTTCCTTCCAGTTCTCTGCTGCCTGCGACTGGAACGAATTGCAAAAATCTCTGAAGTTGGAGACTTTTATCTCCCTCAACAACTTTAAAAATCTGCTATCCGAGCAGCTAACCGATCGCTGCAGCTGTACATAGTCCATCTGTAAACTACCCACCCAATTTACCTACCTCACCCCCATACTGCTTTTATTTATTTTACTTTTCTGCACTTTTGCACACCAGTATCTCTTCTTGCACATGATCATCTGATGATTTATCACTCCAGTGTTAATCTGCTAAATTGTAATTATTCGATTTATTGCCTACCTCATGCCTTTTGCACACATTGTATATAGATTATCTTTTTTCTACCATGTTATTGACTTGTCTATTGTTTACTCCATGTGTAACTCTGTGTTGTTGTCTGTTCACACTGCTATGCTTTATCTTGGCCAGGTCGCAGTTGCAAATGAGAACTTGTTCTCAACTAGCCTACCTGGTTAAATAAAGGTGAAATAAAAAAATTAAAAATAAAAATCATCCAAGAGAGAGAGAGAGAGACGGAAAGAGAGAGAGAGAATTATGTGGCCTGCGGTACACACTTCCTGCAGTTGTCCCCAGGGTGCTGCTGGCGGATTAGAGAAGCCAGTCTAATGCTAATGACTAGAGCTCTGCAACAGGCAGACAGAGGCTTCATACAGCCAGGGCACATAGAAATAGAGGAGGTCATTGCTAACTGTGTTAGCCAACGCTAACTAAAGTGACGTTTCCCTAGTAGAAATAGAGGGTATCAGTGCTAACCGTGTTAGCCAACGCTAGTTTGGATGAAGTGTCCCTAGTAGAAATAGAGGGAGTCAGTACTAACCGTTTTAGCCAATGTGAAGTGTGCATCTCATCTCACAGGTTGTGTCTACGTCCCAGTGGGAGTCCAGTAATGGAGCAGAAAAAGCCTCTGGCATCGCAGAACAGCCCCTTACCATCAATAATGCACGTTAAGCGCCAGGCATACAGTAGTTCAAAGAACCCACTAGCTGTACCTGCCAGAGTGAGGAAGCTGGCAGTGGGTAGTGGGGATTCCACCCAAAGCTAAGCGTGTGGTTGACACAAGATTGGCATTTCAGAGGGCAGAGCTGACACCGCCCCTCTCCTTAAACCTAACCTGGGTTTTTGATGTTTTGAAGACGGAAGATCAAATCTGTCTTCGTCATCAAGTGTCATGAGCAGCCATAAACGTCCTTGGGTTCTTTTGATTTTAAGAGGGCGGTCAGAATCCTGATTCTCATGTATCCCTAGAGATACCCACTCTATGACTTTAAATAGACAAGGACATACTGTAGGTGAACAGAGACATATCGAGTCTCAATATACATTTTCAGCACAGTCTCAATAGCCTGTCATAGGCAGAAACAGTTTTTTAATTTTTTTTTATATACACTGCTCAAAAAATAAAGGGAACACTTAAACAACACAATGTAACTCCAAGTCAATCACACTTCTGTGAAATCAAACTGTCCACTTAGGAAGCAACACTGATTGACAATAAATTTCACATGCTGTTGTGCAAATGGAATAGACAAAAGGTGGAAATTATAGGCAATTAGCAAGCCACCCCCCAAAACAGGAGTGATTCTGCAGGTGGTGACCACAGACCACTTCTCAGTTCCTATGCTTCCTGGCTGATGTTTTGGTCACTTTTGAATGCTGGCGGTGCTCTCACTCTAGTGGTAGCATGAGACGGAGTCTACAACCCACACAAGTGGCTCAGGTAGTGCAGTTCATCCAGGATGGCACATCAATGCGAACTGTGGCAAAAAGGTTTGCTGTGTCTGTCAGCGTAGTGTCCAGAGCATGCAGGAGCTACCAGGAGACAGGCCAGTACATCAGGAGACGTGGAGGAGGCCGTAGGAGGGCAACAACCCAGCAGCAGGACCGCTACCTCCGCCTTTGTGCAAGGAGGTGCACTGCCAGAGCCCTGCAAAATGACCTCCAGCAGGCCACAAATGTGCATGTGTCAGCATATGGTCTCACAAGGGGTCTGAGGATCTCATCTCGGTACCTATTGGCAGTCAGGCTACCTTTGGCGAGCACATGGAGGGCTGTGCGGCCCCACAAAGAAATGTCACCCCACACCATGACTGACCCATCGCCAAACCGGTCATGCTGGAGGATGTTGCAGGCAGCAGAACGTTCTCCACGGCGTCTCAAGACTCTGTCACGTGCTCATGTGCTCAGTGTGAAACTGCTTTCATCTGTTTTTTTATTTATTTATTTATTTAACCTTTATCTGTGAAGAGCACAGGGCGCCAGTGGCGAATTTGCCAATCTTGGTGTTCTCTGGCAAATGCCAAACGTCCTGCACGGTGTTGGGCTGTAAGCACAACCCCCACCTGTGGACGTCGGGCCCTCATACCACCCTCATGGAGTCTGTTTCTGACCGTTTGAGCAGACACATGCACATTTGTGGCCTGCTGGAGGTCATTTTGCAGGGCGCTGGCAGTGCACCTCCTTGCACAAAGGCGGAGGTAGCGGTCCTGCTGCTGGGTTGTTGCTCTCCTACGGCCTCCTCCACGTCTCCTGATGTACTGGCCTGTCTCCTGGTAGCGCCTCCATGCTCTGGACACTACGCTGACAGACACAGCAAACCTTTTTGCCACAGCTCGCATTGATGTGCCATCCTGGATGAACTGCACTACCTGAGCCACTTGTGTGGGTTGTAGACTCCGTCTCATGCTACCACTAGAGTGAGAGCACCGCCAGCATTCAAAAGTGACCAAAACATCAGCCAGGAAGCATAGGAACTGAGAAGTGGTCTGTGGTCACCACCTGCAGAATCACTCCTGTTTTGGGGGGTGTCTTGCTAATTGCCTATAATTTCCACCTTTTGTCTATTCCATTTGCACAACAGCATGTGAAATTTATTGTCAATCAGTGTTGCTTCCTAAGTGGACAGTTTGATTTCACAGAAGTGTGATTGACTTGGAGTTACATTGTTTTGTTTAAGTGTTCCCTTTATTTTTTTGAGCAGTGTATAAGCTACTACTGTTCACCAACACAGAAATGTTGACGGCATTAACGCAAATCCATGTTTAAATCAGAGTGAGTCATGAGGTCTTATAGCTCTGGTTAATAAGGAAGCTCCTACTGGAACATCTCCCATGGGACATGCTCTACACATTCAATATTAACAGCTCTTAAGCAATGACAACTCTTACATCATACAGTAGCACGATAAAGGACCATTTAATAGGAGAGGCAGCAGAGACAACTTCAATAGAATCTGGGCCAACAAACCACAAATTCAACCATGGAAAATGAGCAGCGAACACTGTAAGACCACTGATTAGCAGTAAGCCACTGGCACGTGGACACCACACAGTTCCGACATCAGTCATGGTTTCCAACGGGCTTTGCGCCCATTTTTCTTCAAAACAAAAACATTCAAACAGATCCAATATGAATGAGCAGCCTAATTGTCACTAGGCTCCAAAAATGGCATCTTCATTCTCAATTACCCATCATCTGTCACTGGGAGGAATTAAACGTGAAAAAGGAGGAGAGAAGAGGGGGGGAACCCACTTAATGCCACAGAGGTAATTACACAATCCTCCAGTCATCAATGCTGGGGAAAGGAAAACAACTGCCTTTTCAGAAAGAGATGGGGAAAGAGAGAGAGAAAGAGAAAGAGAGAGAGATAGAAGAGCATGCAAACTGATGGCTACACCTAACTTACACCTATCTAAACTCAGCAAAAAAAGAAACGTCCCCTTTTCAGGACCCTGTCTTTCAAAGATAATTCGTAAAAATCCAAATAACTTCACAGATCTTCATTGTAAAGGGTTTAGACACAGTTTCCCATGCTTGTTCAATGAACCATAAACAATTAATGAACATGTACCTGTGGAACGGTCGTTAAGACACTAACAGCTTACAGACGGTAGGCAATTAAGGTCACAGTTATGAACACTTAGGACACTAAAGAGGCCTTTTTACTGACTCTGAAAAACACCAAAAGAAAGATGCCCAGGGTACCTCCTCATCCGCGTGAACGTGCCTTAGGCATGCTGCAAGGAGGCATGAGGACTGCAGATGTGGCCAAGGCAATAAATTGCAATGTCTGTACTGTGAGACGCCTAAGACAGCGCTACAGGGAGACAGGACAGACAGCTGATCATCCTCGCAGTGGCAGACCACGTGTAACAACACCTGCACAGAATCGGTTCATCCGAACATCACACCTGCGGGACAGGTACAGGATGGCAACAACAACTGCCCGAGTTACACCAGGAACGCACAATCCCTCCATCAGTGCTCAGACTGTCCGCAATAGGCTGAGAGAGGCTGGACTGAGGGCTTGTAGGCCTATTGTAAGTCAGATCCTCACCAGACATCACCGGCAACAATGTCACCTATGTGCACAAACCCACTGTCGCTGGACCAGACAGGACTGGCAAAAAGTGCTCTTCACTGACGAGTCGCGGTTTTGTCTCACCAGGGGTGATGGTCGGATTCCCGTTTATCGTCAAAGGAATGAGCGTTACACCGAGTCCTGTACTCTGGAGCGGGATCGATTTGGAGGTGGAGGGTCTGTCATGGCCTGGGGCGGTGTGTCACAGCATCATCGGACTGAGCTTGTTGTCATTTCAGGCAATCTCAACCCTGTGCGTTACAGGGAAGACATCCTCCTCCCTCATGTGGTACCCTTCCTGCAGGCTCATCCTGACATGACCCTCCAGCATGACAATGCCACCAGCCATACTGCTCGTTCTGTGCGTGATTTCCTGCAAGACAGGAATGTCAGTATTCTGCCATGGCCAGCGAAGAGCCCGGATCTCAATCCCATTGAGCACATCTGGGACCTGTTGGATCGGGGGGTGAGGTCTAGGGCCATTCCCCCCAGAAATGTCAGAGAAATTGCAGGTGCCTTGGTAGAAGAGTGGGGTAACATCTCACGGCAAGAACTGGCAAATCTGGTGCAGTCCACGAGGAGGAGATGCACTGCAGTACTTAATGCAGCTGGTGGCCACACCAGATACTGAGTGTTACTTTTGATTTTGACCCCCCCTTTGTTCAGAGACACATTATTCCATTTCTGTTAGTCACATGTCTGTGGAACTTGTTCAGTTTGTCTCAGTTGTTGAATCTTGTTATGTTCATAGAAATATTTACACATGTTAAGTTTGCTGAAAATAAACGCAGTTGACAGTGAGAGGACGTTTTTTTTTTTTGCTGAGTTTAGTTCATTCAGATCTGCAACAACTGATGGGTTAGGAAGAGGAACTAGGGGTTGTGATCAGACCAGGAAGAGTGACTGGAAAGTAGACATGGGGGCTTTCCCCTCCCCCAATCACTAGACTTGTCCCAGATGTGTCACTGTCACAAGCGTGACCAGGGACTAGGATAGTATCGCCACACCGCTCCATAGTGAGACACCCCAGGCCTCCTAAATCCCTCTGCTGACCGCATTCCCTCAGGGCTTAAAATACACACCTGCGTATCATCATTCCATTTCCCCCTGGAACAGAGGCAGGTAAAACTGGTTCTGTCTCTTCTATGGGGCTAACGAAGACATGTGATGCACAATAGATGCCTCTTAGCCTATCACAGTGGCTTGCTCAGATTGCACTCTGATTGAAAGAGAGGGGGATTATGGGAGAATATGGAGGTTGGTGTAAATGAATTGTGCGCTCAGAGAAGGGTGAAATGCAGCAGCAGCATCATTATGACAACGGGCCGGACGGGCTTCCCGTGGCGTTAGCTGTTCTGCTTACCGCTCCACTGTGCCAGATAAATCCCAATATTCTAATGGCCAACCCATCCCCACCGCACCAGATGTACATCAAGGAGCCAGGGCAGGCGAGACAGCAGCAAGATAAGCCCTGGGAATAGTGTGTTTGGTATTAATGATGGTACGAAAGTGACATGCAGACGCACACAACTGCACAAACACAAACATTGCGTAGACACTATATAAACAAAAGTATGTGGATTCGGCTATTTCAGCCACACCCGTTGCTGATGGGTATATGAAATCGAGCACACTGCCATGCAATCTGCATAGACAAACATTGGCAGTAGAATGGCCTAGCTAATGAGCTCAGTGACTTTCAATGTGGCACCGTCATAACATGCAACCTTTCTAACAAGTCAGTTCGTAAAATTTCAGCCATGATAGTGCTGCCCCGGTCAACTGTAAGTGCTGTTATTGTGAAGCGGAAATGTCTCGGAGCAACAACGGCTCAGCCTCAAAGTGGTAGGCCACACAAGATCACAGAACGGGACCGCCGAGTGCTGAAGCACGTAGCGTGTAAAAATCGTCTGTCCTCAGTTGCAACACTCACTACCGAGTTCCAAACTGCCTCAGGAAGCAACGTCAGTACAATAACTGTTTGTTGGGAGCTTCATGAAATGGGATTCAATGGCCGAGCAGCCGCACACAAGCCTAAAATCACCATGCGTAATGCCAAGCATTGGCTAGAGTGGTGTAAAGCTCGGTGCCTTTGGACTCTGGAGCAGTGGAAACGCGTTCTCTGGAGTGATGAAGCTTCACCATCTGGCAGTCCGACGGACAAATCTGTGTTTGGCAGATGCCAGGAGAACCCTACCTGCCTGAATGCATAGTGCCAACTGTAAAGTTTGGTGGAGGAATAATTGTCTGGGGCTGTATTTCATAGTTTGGGCTAGGCCCCTTAGTTCGAGTGAAGGGATATCTTAACGCTACAGCATTCAATGGCATTCTAGACGATAATGTGCTTCCAACTTTGTGGCAACAGTTTGGGGAAGCCCCTTTCCTGTTTCAGCATGACAATGCCCCCCATGCACAAAGCGAGGTCCATACAGAAATGGTCTGTTGAGATCGGTGTGGAAGAACTTGACTGGCCTGCACAGAGCCCTGACCTCAACCCCATTGAACACCTTTGGGATGAATTGGAACGCTGACTGCGAGTCAGGCCTAATCGCCCAACATCAGTGCCCGACCTCACTAATGCTCTTGTGGCTGAATGGAAGCAAGTCAGCCGCAGCAATGTTCCAAAAAACTTCCCAGAAGAGTGGAGGCTATTATAGCAGCAAAGTGGGGGCCAACTCCATATTAATGCCCATGATTTTGGAATGAGATGATTGACGAGCAGGTCATGTGGCATATATTGACAAAATATGTAGTGCAAATTAATGATGCAAAAGCACAATAAGGCAAAAGCAAGTGTCATGCACAAGCTGCATACAATGACAAAACACCAATATGTGCACCGAAGTGCATTGCAGTCCAATTACGCACAAACACACTTATCCAGCGTTCGTGCACATTAACAATAAGGTTGAGGAAGGAAGCCAGAGGAGGGTGACTGTAGAGGAGGGGAAATGGGAGTTAGGTGGTGGTGGAGGAAGCTTGCTACAGAGAGCAGAAGCTGGAGGCAGTCTGTGTCTGTGGTATTGAATTACAGGTCCCCCCTAGGCAACATAGGCTATCACACCCTGCGCCATCGATCCACACCCAGCTGCAGCAGCAAACACACCCAGAGAGGAGTGTCCACATCCAGGCACACGAGACAGGTCAACAACCTCTCTTCTGGGATAGTGAACAGAGAGCCGTGAGGCTAATGTTAATTATGGTTGGAGTTTAGCTGGTAGTTGTGTTTTCACCTTCACACAGTTAATAACCAGAGCTCCAAATTAGGCTAAACGTCCTGGGGTAGCGCTGGAGGATAAGCTTGGCTAACACAACTGGGCAACAACTGTACTGACCGAGGGGCCAATGTGGAAAATCCAGGTGGATTAAAATATTAAAATGGATGCTTCTGTGTGACAACTGAACACAAGGCCCCTCTACTTTAGGATGACAAAAATAGAAGCGGCTGAAAAAAAACGGGGAAAACCGGTCAATCATGAACGCTGTCATGTGCACATGCTTCTCTGAGGCAATGAGTCAAGACAATGTGTCTGTCTGCCCAACACTCTTAACCGCTAGGCTACCTGCCGCCAGTGGAATTATGCTGCCGTTGTACAGGAGCTAAACTGCTGTTACCTTGCAGTCTTTTTCACTTGTGGGTGCTATATGACTCTGTGTGTGTGTGTGTGTGTGTGTGTGTGTGTGTGTGTGTGTGTGTGTGTGTGTGTGTGTGTGTGTGGTGGCACAGTGTACAAGACTAAGTGGAATGAGTGGGCTTCCAAAGATCAAAGTGTGTGGTCTGCTAGCAACCCGGTGGAAAAGTAATTAGCCCAGCCATTGAACACAAGGCCACAATGTTCTGCCCAATCAGTGTTTAATCAACCAAGGCTTTTTCAGAAGCTTAAAGACTCATTATCAACTTACACTGGTGGATGGGAGAGAATGTGCTGATATTGTTGATAACGATAAAAAGTTGCAGAAGGGGGGCAAAAAAAAATCCATTATGATTGCATGAATGAGCAAAAGATAGTGGCTTTAACTCAAAGCAAAGACACAAATATATAGACTAGCTAATGGAGTGCCAAACAGTAGATGACATTGAATTGAATCAAACTTATGCTAAGAATGTGCAACATTCTAGGCCAGTAGGACAGAAAACTATTTAGCTGAGGAAGTGCTGACAACAACCGCTCCCTCAATGTGATCAAGACAAAGGAGATGATTGTGGACTACAGGAAAAAGAGGACCGAGCACGGCCCCATTTTCATCGACAGGGCTGTAGTGTAGCAGGTTGAGAGATTCAAGTTCCTTGGTGTCCACATTACCAACAAACTAACATGGTCCAAACACACCAAGACAGTCGTGAAGAGGGCACGACAAAACCTATTCCCCCCCACAAGACTGAAAAGATTTGGCATTGGTCCTCAGACCCCCCCCCCCCCCATCTTTTACACCACTGCTACTCTCTGTTGTTACAATCTATGCACAGTCACTTTAATAACTCTACCTACATGTACATATTACATCAACTAACTGTTGCCCCCGTACATTGACTCTGTACCGGTACCCCCCTGTGTATAGTCACGCTTTTATTATTTTACTGCTGCTCATTAATTACTTGTTACTTTTATTTCTTATTCTTACTCATATATATATATTTTTAACTGCATTGTTGGTTAGGGGCACGTTAGTAAGCATTTCACTGAACACCTGTTTGATTTTGATACTACCCTTGTAATTACCAGACTGATCACCGTGCAGCGAACGATCAGGTAAGCATTCGAGATCAGGCGGCTTGCGAGGCCATGCTGAGAAAGGGATTTATCTGAAATCAGAAATGAAAAGAAATCAACCAAGTTGAGCAACAAACCTATGTAGTAACCATGTTTATCATAAAAGGTGGAATGATACAGAGCCACGCAGGCCAGTCACTGTATTTCACTGGAAGTGTCGGATATGCTGTGTTCCTGGGCATCATGCCACTATCATCCTGGGGATTTCACAAATAGGACACGTTTAGAAAACGCATCAGCTGTCAAAGGAGGGAAGGTTACGACAGAAAGACGAAAACCAGACACCTAGCAACAAGCTCATCTTTCTGCTGTTTGCCCAAATGTAATTTGTCTTGAAGTAATTACAAGAGGGAGGAGGTATTACTGAGCAAAGGAAAACAAGTTATTCTCGCTATATCCTCAAACAAAGAGCTTTCTGCTGCCTAATTTGCTCTCATTGTTCCATTGGGTTTGCCTCCTCCAGTCCAGTGTCCAGTCAGACATGAGCATTTAAATGGTCCATCCAAGGAGTGATGGATAGGCCTATCTCCAGGGACAGAACAATGTTTGCTTAACTGGCCCTGAAGCAAAAAACAACACTGCAAAGGTAGCTCCAATGGCAGTGGGAAACGTTACCCAACAAACCACTTTCCTTTCTCCCAGGCTGACCCTCTTAATCTGTGCCCATTAGTGCTGGGATACGCTCACTAACTGACCTTTTCCACCACAACTAACAAAATAAACAAAACACCTACCCCATACTTTTACATACTGGTCCCTTGTGGGACCCGAACCCACAACCCTGCCGATGCAAGCGCCATGCTTTACCAACTAAGTCACACCTTACTGCTGTATTACAAATGAAATAGGTCAAATAATATAGCATCCAATTTCAATAGGTCTAGGGCATTTTCTGCTAGAACAGAATATTCAAACAGGAGGGCTTTGAAAAGTAACACCTATTTACATCTGGCTGTGCTCATAAAGGGTATGGATGATGCTAGGAGCTCCAATAGCTAGCGGTCAAGGGCAGTCCTATGTCTGGATGATGATCGAGGGCATAAGCATTAGCAATTAGCCAGATTTCACTCCCACAAATGCCCCGGAGCCATTACCAGATCCTTCCCACATGCTTAGAGTGCAGCCATTACATTGCATAGATGGTGCATACTGATCCATTTAAAGGACAGTGAATTTGATAATAGATGAAGTACTACCACAACATCTGCCTTTGCATTTTACAGTAGGTTCCTGCCTATCTAGGGAGTTTTTCCAAGCCACTACATTTGCATTGCTTGCTCTTTGGGGTTATAGACTGTGTTTCTGTATAAGCCCTTTCTTACATTTGATGATGTAAAAAGGGCTTTATAAATACATTTGATTGATACCAATAGATCTAAACTCAGCAAAAAAAGAAACATCCTCTCACTGTCAACGGTGTTTATTTTCAGCAAACTTAACATGTGTAAATATTTCTATGAACATAACGAGATTCAACAACTGAGATATAAACTGAACAAGTTCCACAGACATGTGACTAACAGAAATTGCAACAATAACAATAATGTGTCCCTGAACAAAGGGGGGGTCAAAATCAAAAGTAACAGTCAGTGTCTGGTGTGGGCACCAGCTGCATTAAGTACTGCAGTGCATCTCCTCCTCATGGACTGCACCAGATTTGTCAGTTCTTGCTGTGAGATGTTAGCCCACTCTTCCACCAAGGCACCTGCAATTTCCCTGACATTTCTGGGGGGAATGGCCGGGAATGGCCCTAGACCTCACCCTCCGATCCAACAGGTCCCAGACGTGATCAATGGGCGCTTCGCTGGCCATGGCAGAACACTGACATTCCTGTCTTGCAGGAATTGACAAGACAGCTCCAAACCGATCCCGCTCCAGAGTACAGGCCTCGGTGTAACGCTCATTCCTTCGACGATAAACGCGAATCCGACCATCACCCCTGGTGAGACAAAACCGCGACTCGTCAGTGAAGAGCACTTTTTGCCAGTCCTGTCTGGTCCAGCGACGGTGGGTTTGTGCCCATGGGCGATGTTGTTGCCGCTGATGTCTGGTGAGGACCTGCCTTACAACAGGCTTACAAGCCCTCTCAGCCTAACTGCCTGAAAAAGGGTTTAGAGTTTAGATAGGTGTAAGCTAGGTGTAGCCATCAGTTTGCATCCTCTTCTATCTCTCTCTCTTTCTGAAAAGAAAGTTGTTTTCCTTTCCCAGTGTTGATGACTGGAGGGGATGTGTAATTACCTCTGTGGCGTTAAGTGAGTTCCCCCCCCTCCTTTCTTTTTTTGCGGAGATTATGTTTAAACAATCTACAGTCTTGGTCTTATGCTTAGCAAAATACATTTATGTCCTGTCAAGGTGTCATGTGCGCAATCAAACTTCCACTTGACTCTATCCCAGTCTGCTATCCCCACTTGCTTCAAGATATCCACCACTGTTCCTGTACCCAGAAAGCAAAAGTAACTGAACTAAATAACTAACGCCCCATAGCACTCGGCTTCTGTCATCATGAAGCACTTTGAGAGGGTAGTTAACTTGTTATGGCTTGGGGCAGCATTGAGTAGCTTGGATGAATAAGGTGCCCAGAGTAAACTGCCTGCTACTCTGGCCTAGAAGCTAAGATATGCATATTATTAGTACATTTGGATAGGAAACACTTTGAAGTTTCTAAAACTGTTTGAATGATGTCTGTGAGTATAACAGAACTCATATGGCAGGCAAAAACTTGAGAAAGAATCCAACCAGGAAGTGGGAAATCTGAGGTTTGTAGGTTTTCAAGTCTTTCCCTATCCAATATACAGCGTCTATGGGGTCATATTGTACTTCCTAAGGCTTCCACTAATGTCAACAGTCTTTAGAACCTTGTTTCAGGCATCTACTGTGAAGGGGGAGAGAATAAGAGCTGAATGAGTAAGACGTCTGGCAGAATGCCATGAGATCAGTCAGGCGTGCGCCCGTGAGAGGTAGCTGCGTTCCTTTTGAAAGACAAAGGAATTCTCCGGTTGAAACATTATTGAAGATTTATGATAAAAACATCCTAATGATTCATTCTATACATCGTTTGACATGTTTCTACGAACTGTACTGGAACTTTTTGACTTTTCAAAAAGGACCTAGTGCTCACGCCTCATGGATTTGGATTTGTGAACTAAACGTGCGAACAAAAAGGAGGTATTTGGACATAAATTATGAACTTTATCGAACAAAACAAACATTTATTGTGGAACTGGGATTCCTGAGAGTGCATTCTGATGAAGATCATCAAAGGTAAGTGAATATTTATAATGCTATTTCTGACTTCTGTTGACTCCACAACATGGCGGGTATCTGTATGGCTTGTTTTGGTCTCTGAGCGCTGAACTCAGATTATTGCATAGTGTGCTTTTTTCGTAAAGCTTTTTTGAACTCTGACACAGCGGTTGCAAAAAGGAGAAGTCTATCTATAACTCCATGCATAACACTTGTATCTTTTATCAATGTTTATTATGAGTATTTGTGTAAATTTATGTGGCTCTCTGCAAAATCACTGGATGTTTTGAAAGCAAAACATTACTGAACATAACGCACCAATTTAAACGGAGATTTCTGGATATAAATATGAACTTTATCTAACAAAACATACATGTATTGTGTAACATGAAGTCCTATGAGTGTCATCTGACGAAGATCATCAAAGGTTAGTGATTAATTTTATCTCTATTTCTGCTTTTGTGACTCCTCTCTTTGGCTGTAAAAATGGCTGTGTTTTTCTGTGACTAGTGCTGACCTAACAATCGCATGGTATGCTTTCATCGTAAAGCCTTTTTGAAATCGGACACTGTGGTGGGATTAACAACAAGTTTATCTTTAAAATGGTGTATCATACTTGTATGTTTGAGGAATTTTAATTATGAGATTTCTGTTGTTTGAATTTGGCGCCCTGCACTTTCACTGGCTGTGAAGTCGATCCCATTAACGGGATCTCAGCCATAAGAAGTTTTAAGGATAATTTCACCTCCACCTTACCTGACACCCTAGACCCACTTCAATTTGCATACCGCCCCAATAGATCCACAGACGATGCAATTGCCATCGCATTGCACACTGCCCTATCCCATCTGGACAAGAAGAATACCTATGTAAGAATACTGTTAATTGACTACAGCTTAGCACTCAACACCATAGTACCCTCCAAGCCCATCATTAAGCTCGGGGCCCTGGGTCTGAACACTGCCCTGTGCAACTGGGTCCTCGACTTCCTGGCGGGCCGCCCCCAGGTGGTAAAGGTAGGAAACAACACCTCCTCTATGCTGATCGTCAACACAGGGGCCCCAACAAGGGTGTGTGCTCAGCCCCCTCCTGTACCCCTTGTTCACACATGACTGCGTGGCCACACACGCCTCCAACTCAATCATCAATTTTGCAGACGACACAACATTAGTAGACCTGATTACCAACAATGACGAGCCAGCCTTCAGGGAGGAGGTGAGGGCCCTGGCGGAGTGGTGCCAGGAAAATAACCTCTCCCTCAACGTCAACAAAATTAAGCAGCTGATCGTGGACTTCTGGAGACAGCAGAGGGAGCACACCCCCATCCACATCGACGGGACCGCAGTGGAGAAGGTGAAAAGCTTTAAGTTCCTCAGCGTACAAATCACTGACAATCTTAAAATGGTCCACCTACACAGTGTGGTGAAGAAGGCGCAACAGCACCTCTTCAACCTCAGGAGGCTGAAGAAATTTGGCAAGGCCCCTAAGGCCCGCAAACCTTTACAGATGCACCATTGAGAGCATCATGTCGGGCTATATCACTGCCTGGTACAGCAACCGCACTGCCCACAACAGCAGGACTCTCCAGAGGGTGGTGCGGTCTGCCCATCGCATCACCGGGGACACACTGCCTGCCCTCCAGGACACCTACAGCACCAGATGTCACAGGAAGGCCAAAAATATCATCAAGAACATCAACCACCCGAGCCACGACCTGTTCACCCCGCTATCATCCAGAAGGCAAGGTCAGTACAGGTGCATTAAAGCTCAGACCGAGAGACTGAAAAACCTCTTCTATCTCAAGGCCATCCCCTTACGAAAAAAGATTGCAGTCAGAGTGCAATATAGCTGCAGTACACTGTAGTTAAAATGCAGTATAACTGTGCTAAGCTGCAAATACTGCGTCCAAAATACCACAGTCATATGCAGTTACTGCACTTTTACTGCAGTTTCAAAACTGTTATCTTTTTTTGTAAGGGATAAGACTGTTAAATAGCCATCACTAGCCGGCCTCCACCCAGTACTCTCCCCTGAACTTAGTCACTGTCACTAGCCGGCTACCACCCGGTTACTCAACCCAGCACCTAAGAGGCTGCTGCCCTATGTACATAGACATGGAATCACTGGTCACTTTAATAATGGAACACTGGTCACTTTAATAATGTTTACATAATGTTTTACTCATTTTATATGTATACACTGTATTCTAGTCAATACCATCCTATTCAACTATTGCTGTATATATACTATTCTATCCTAAATATTCTATCCACATACTGTCCATAATGTTTATACATCCCATCACATATACAGTACCAGTCAAAAGTTTGTACACACCTACTCATTACAGGGTTTTTCGTTATTTTTACTATTTTCTACATTGTAGAATGATAGTGAAGATATCAAAAATATGAAATAACACATACGGAACCATGTAGTAACCAAAAAAAGTGTTAAACAAGTCAAAATATATTTTACATTTGAGACTCAAAGTAGCCACCCTTTGCCTTGATGACAGCTTTGCACACTCTTGGCATTCTATCAACCAGCTTCATGAGGTAGTCACCTGGAATGCATATCAATTAACAGGTGTGCCTTGTGGAATTTATTTCCTTCTTAATGCGTTTGAGCCAATCAGTTGTGTTGTCACAAGGTAGGGTTGGTATACAGAAGATAGCCCTATTTGGTAAAAGACCAAGTCCATACACGGCAAGAACAGCTCAAGCAAGCAAAGAGAAATGACAGTCCATCATTACTTTAACCTGTTGGGGATGGGGGCGCTGTTTAGACTATTTATGCTAATGTGGCTAATTCTTTAAACGGCTTCCCACAAAATCCTTGATCGTACAATATGCATATTATTATTATTATTGGATAGAAAACAGTCTATAGTTTCTATAGGAGTTGAAATTTTGTCTCTAAGTGGAACAGAGCCCATTCTACAGCAATTTCCCTGACATGGAGTCAGACTTGAGAAATGTTGGCCACTTTTCTGAAGTCAGTTAAAAGGGCACTGTCGTTGCTATGACTATACGGACACTTCTTACGTCTTCCCCTGGATGCCTTTACGTGATGACGATTCCAACGGGCTCGATTGCGCGTTCACAGGCCCTACAAATGAAAAAACTCTGAAGCTAGTCATTCTTTGGGAGCTGCGTAACGCGCGTGGAAGACACCGACCCTCTCCTGTTCCAAGCGTTAGTTTAGCCTGTTATATTTCTCCGGTCATCTTTTCACTCGTTATAGGAGTTACAAACATCATAAAGTAGTTAATTTAAAGCGTTTTATAGCAATTTATATCCGTTTAGTGCGATTTTGGGACATTTATTTTTGCAACGATGTGAAAAGTTGGGCACGCTTTTCAGTTCATCCCGAACGTAGTTGACATTTCCACATGGCAAGAGGACAGCTTTCCACCAAAAGACGATTTCTCCCAAGAAAGGATCCTTTGCCCAAGATACTGATGGAAGAACAGCTCAAGGTAGGACATTTTTATTATGATAAATCGTGTTTCTGTCGAAACATTTTAGTGGCTTAGGACGCCATGTTTTTTGACGTAGCTTCGCTTGGCGCAAACTGTATTGAAAAGTAAGGATAAATTAAAAAATGTAATAACGCAATTGTATTAAGAATTAAATTGTCTATCAATCCCTGTCCACCCTATATTTTTTAGTCACGTTTATGAGTATTTATGTATAAGAGTAGATCACTGTCTAAGTGGCGCAAGGACATTTTCTGACCAGCTGAGCTACATTTCACATTGTCTAACCATGATTTTGGTGGCTAAATATAAACATTTTCGATCAAACTGTATATGCATGTTGTAATGTGATGTTACAGGAGTGTCATCGGAAGAATTCTGAGAAGGTTAGTGAAAAAATTAATATCTTTTGGCGATGTTGACTTTTATCGCTCACTTTGGCTAGAATCAATGCTGGGCTGCTAATTGCTATGTGCTAAGCTAATATAACGATTTATTGTGTTTTCGCTGTAAGACACTTAGAAAATCTGAAATATTGTCTGTATTCACAGGATCTGTGTCTTTCGATTCGTGTATGCTGTGTATTTTTACGAAATGTTTGATGATTAGTAGTTAGGTAAACACGTTGCTCATTGTAATTATTCTAGTCCATTTGTGATGGTGGGTGCAATTGTAAACTATGCCATATACCTGAAATATGCACTTTTTTCTAACAAAACCTATCCCATACCATAAATATGTTATCAGACTGTCATCTAATGAGTTTTTTTGTTGGTTAGGGGCTATAAATATCTTAGTTTAGCCGAATTGGTGATGGCTACTGGTGTTGGTGGACAAATAAAAGATGGTGGATTATGCTAATGTGTTTTTAGGTAATAGATGTACATCTTTACATATTGTGTCTTCCCTGTAAAACATTTTAAAAATCGGAAATGTTGACTGGATTCATAAGATCTGTGTCTTTCATTAGCTGTATTGGACTTTAATGTGTGAAAGTTAAATATTTTAAAAAAATATTTTTTTTGAATTTCGCGGCACTGGTTTTTCAGTGGGGGGGGGGGGGGGGGGGTGTGCCGCTAGCGCCACGCTGATCCTAGACAGGTTAAGACCTGAAGGTCAGTCAACCCGGAAAATTTCAAGAACATCAAGTGCTATGATGAAACTGGCTCTCTCATGAGGACCGCCATAGGAAAGGAAGACCCAGAGTTACCTCTGCTGCAGAGGATAGGTTCATTAGAGTTACCAGCCTCAAAAATGGGCAATTAACTGCACCTCAGATTGCAGCCCAAATAAATGCTTCATAGAGTTCAAGTAACAGACACATTTTAACATCAACTGTTCAGAAGAGACTGAAAGAATCAGGCCTTCATTGTCGAATTGCTGCAAAGAAACCCCTACTAAAGGACACCAATAATAAGAAGAGACTTGCTTGGGACAAGAAACACGAGCAATGTGGACATTAGACCGGTGGAAATCTGTCCTTTGATCTGATGAGTCCAAATTAGATTTTTGGTTCCAACCGCCGTGTCTTTGTGAGACGCAGAGTAGGTGAATGGATTATCTCTGCATGTGTGGTTCTCACCGTGAAGCATGGAGGAGGAGGTGTGATGGTGCTTTGCTGGTGACACTGTAGGTGATTTATTTAAAATTCAAGGCACACTTAACCAGCATGGCTACCACAGCATTGTGCAGCGATACACCATCCCATCTGGTTTGCGCTTAGTGGGACTATCATTTGTTTTCAACAAGACAATGACCCAACACACCTCCAGACTGTGTAAGGGCTATTTGACCAAGAAGGAAGTGATGGAGTGCTGTATCAGAAGACCTGGCCTCCACAATCACTCAACCTCAACCCAATTGAGATGGTTTGGAATGATTTGGACTGCAGAGTGAAGGAAAAGCAGCCAACAAGTACTCAGCATGTGGGAACTCCTTCAAGACTGTTGGAAAAGCATTCCAGATGAAGCTGGTTGAGAGAATACCAAGAGTGTGCAAAGCTGTCATCAAGGCAAAGGGTGGCTACTTTGAAGAATTTTAAATATATTTTGATTTGTTTAACACATTTTTGGTTACTACATTATTCCATACGTGTCATTTCATAGTGTTGATGTCTTCACTACTATTCTACAATGTAAAAATAAAGAAAAACCCTGGAATAAGTAGGTGTTTAACTTTTGACTGGTACTGTGTGTATTTAACTCAGAAAAAAAAACGGAACGGTAGTGCATATTTTTATTCATACTCCTGGACTCTGACATTGCTCATTCTAATATTTATATATTTCTCAATTTCATTATTATACATCTGTGTGTATTGTTGTGAATTGTTAGATACTACTGCACTGCTGGAGCTAGGAACACAAGCACTTCGCTACACCTGAAATAACATCTGCTAAATATGTGTATGCGACCAATAACATTTGATTTGATTTATTCCTGAGGGACCAATTAGCCATGTGCGCTAACCGCTAACCCCCCTGCCTACCTAATCATTAGACCTACCTTCATGCCATCTCCTGTGGAACAGCACTACACGTGTCCCTGAAAACATGGAACCACACAAAGGAAAATAATGATGCCGTAATATATCTACTATTCAGTGAGTCACTCTGTCCATTTTCATGCTAATGAACGCATGTCGTGCAGGCGCTAGCTATGTAAATTAGCTATCTATATTGGCCTTAAGCACTCTCCATTTAATTAATCTGCCAGCATAAATGTCAAAACAATTATAGGCTACTTTGAGGGGGTAAATGGTTTGTTATGGCCCAGCGGAGAGTGAGTAATTATTGATCACCACCATAACGCCCATGTTGAAAATAATAGTGGTGTAGTGGTTGCCGGTCGTCTTGAACAATTTAGGTGATTGATCAGTTCCTTTGTCTACTGGGAAATGGTGCCTATCCTTTCACAGGAGATGATGGTGAGCAGCTTGCTCACCAGCAGAGAACAGGCTAGACAAGGAGCATGTTAGGTCAATTAAGGATACAGTCCAATGTGCACGTTAAGGCCCATCTTTTGGGACAAGCCGTGCTGTCACATGAAGTGAACTCAATACTCATTTTGACTTTGCCTTTGTAGTGGAACGGCTTTCAAAAAAAAGCTGTTCCAGAAAAAAATGAAGGTGTCTGAGGTGAAAGAGTGGTGACTTGAATGCTAAGGCAAAGATGAACAACGGACTACAGGAATAGCATTGGTCCCTCACAGCCAGCGAGTGACTTTTTCCAGTAACAAAAACTTATAGTACTATACTATTTAACATAATAAAGTACAACCAACAATAAATTTGTCCTCAAAACATGGCTGGAGGTAATGAGATTAAAAGAAAAACAAAAGTGACCTTCTAGGACCCTCATCCTTCTCCTTATACAAGGGCTGGTTGGGCATGTGACTTTGTTTGCTCCTTCACATGTGACTCTCATTCACTTCAATCCTAAACTCGTTTAAAAATATGGTAAAAGCAGCAGTGGAAAAGTAGTCGGACTACAGGAAAGGGCAAAGGAGGAGAGAGGGGGACAGTCCAGTCCAGCGTGAAGGAGGAACATATTCAGGCTGCTGGGAAATTGTATCATCCTAGAAGACAGATCCACAGTGACGGTTCACTAACAACAGTGCCCTTCAAACTTTCTCACCCTCAGAGTGATATTTACACAGTTCAATAAAGCCATCTAATGTTAGTATAGAGACATTCATTAATAACCATCGATGTCAAAAGCCTACAGGCAACTGAATGAAACAGCCAGGTCTGAGTAATGGAGCCAGACATCTCTATTGACTCACAGTGACTGCAGGGAAAAGGCAGTATAACAGCTGTGGGTGAATACAGCTTCGCTTGCCTTGTACGCCTCACTGCCAGTCCTTTCTGCAAAGATGGCTAGAAATGAACTTCCCCAAGGGAGGAGAGAAACACAATGAACGCTCGGCTGGGTAACTGGGAAAGAGAAGGTGGGGGGGGGGGGGTAGTCATCGTCGACATGGTGATGCCCTCTGTCATCCTCCCACTCAGGGTCAAAAGGGAGAGAGAGAGAAACAGAGGGGGGTTAAAGAGCAAGAGAGGGAGAATACACAGATATCATATCTCTACAGGAAAGAGGGTTGGCCAATCTTTCAGCCTCTATGGACAATCAGTGCTGAGAACAACAACCATTTAGGATGACTGATTACTACCACATAGAGAACATAGAGACTTTATTCTCTCAGAGGCTAAAGTTAAGACAAGGTCACAAGATAATAGTGATGGTAGAAAAAAATCTACAGTTACATACTGGGATATTCTTTTAGACGATATATCGTATAGTTTTGACAATATCACAATATTATTGTTGTGCTTGTGTAACAGTTTAACTTTACGTCGTCCCCTCGCCCCGACACGGGCGCGAACCAGGGACCCTCTGCACACATCAACAACAGTTAACCACGAAGCGTCGTTACCCATCGCTCCACAAAAGCCACGGCCCTTGCAAAGCAAGGGGCAACACTACTTAAGTCTCAGAGCAAGTGACGTAACTGATTGAAATGCTACTAGCGCGTACCCGCTAACTAGCTAGCCATTTCACATCCGTTACACTCACCCCCCTTTCAACCTCCTCCTTTTCCGCAGCAACCAGTGATCCGGGTCAACAGCATCAATGTAACAGTATAACTTTAAACCGTCCCCTCGCCCCGACACGGGCGCGAACCAGGGACCCTCTGCACACATCAACAACCGTTGCCCACGAAGCACGGTCGTTACCCATCGCTCCACAAAGGCCACGGCCCTTGCAAAGCAAGGGGCAACACTACTTAAGTCTCAGAGCAAGTGACGTAACTGATTGAAATGCTACTAGCGCGTACCCGCTAACTAGCTAGCCATTTCACATCCGTTACACTTGTTGGCTGTACCTGCACCAAAACTCCATTATTTGTCCTTCATAACTTGTTCTCCATCTTCTTTTTAAATAGGGAGCCAATTAGTTTTCAGCACTTTGATCTCCATGACTGATCAAAACTTGTTTTCTCATGATTCTCTCGTGTCTCTCTGCAGCATACATATGGTGAGCAATATGTTTGGAAATTGAATCGCAATAAAATCACAGTATCAAATTTCAAAACATAAAAACTTGACAATCTAGCTGCACCTAAGTATCATGATAATATCGTATTGTGTGGTCCCTGGCAATTCCCGGCCCTTCAAGATAAGCTTTGATTTGGATGTAAATGACCCCAGATAACCTCCTTGACACATTGCAAGATATTTCTATATTATAGGTTGTGTTTAATTGCTCTTCTTGCTTTGGCCATTTGGTAACTTACAGCAACAATTTTATCAGCATTATCCTTCCTTAAATGCCTAGGCAGAGCATTATGCTACAGAGCTCAGCAGATTGCTCCGCTTTTGTGTGAAAGAAAAGCATTGCTGACAGGAACGCCACAATTAATAATTTGTGTGGTTCCTGCCTCAAGATGTCGGATAAACACGATGACATATGCACTGCACCTCAGGGAGAGGATCATTTAGAGGAGTAAACAAACAAAAAAAATGATTTTTGAGGGTTACGCAGCAGTTATTCACAGGGCTCAACACTGGAAGATGCCTCGTCTTCAACATATGAATCAAGCATCCTTATCTTCAAGAAACGCTGTGCATTTGAACGATATGGTTCTGGGCCTGCATGCATTTGAATGGCAAGATAATCTGTGAGCAAGATAAATAGCCAACATGAGAAATCCCTCCTCGCTCCTGTTCATGCATTATCGCTTGTGTCGTTCCAGTCCGCAGTAGCATATCTCTACTCTACAGCCTCGAGGCTCCATTGTGACAGCAGAGAGGCCTTTACGTGCTCAGTGTCACAGAGCAGAGTGAAAATAAAAACAATCATACACTCAAATTACAGGCTTGACCACCTCTCTGGTAGTTTCTATAGGATACGGCCCTGATTTATTTTCTGCTGTGTAAATTCTGCCTTACAACTCCAATGCAGACCAACCCAGAAGGCTGTGAGAAAAACAATACTGCTCATGTTCTTACTAAAGCACCAATCACTCTTCTTGAATGTCTAAAATATATACGGAACACAATTCATTCTGACAGAGCTATACAGACGAAAACGATCCTGCTAAGAGGATGTCAACCTGACTCAACCTTTGTTACAGTAGGACACACAGTCATTCCACAGACCACACATTAAAATAAAAAGAAAAAAACAGGAAATGTGTTTCAAGCTTGCAGCATGGATAGTCTTTCTATTCTTAACATAATCTACCATTTCTAAAGGGTGTCTGTGTTGGACTGCAACCTGCCTTGTTTATATAAGAGGCCTGCACTACTTCTATAGAATGTTAATCAGGGTCTGCCTATAATGGCACCAGAGGGGATGGCTGCCATTTTACAGGCTCCTAACCAACTGTGCCATTTTATTTTTTATTTTTTTTGCATTGCTTGTAACTTATTTTGTACATAAAGTTGCTGCTACCGTCTCTTATTATCAAAAACAGCTTCTGGACAAAACGATTACTCTGCTCGAACTGACCAAAGATTTTTTCTTTAATGTGTCCGACGCAAAGAATATACTGCTTTCTGGAGAACAGGCTCGAATCACCGTCAATTGGCGTGAAGAAAAGGCGAAGATACAGAGGGAGAAGGGCGGGGTGCCTTGTTAGGATTCACACGCGAGTGAGTAAATCGCCATTACCATCAGTTCTATTGGCCAATGTGCTATCACTGGAAAACAAACTCGATGATCTACGATCGAGACTATCCTACCAATGGACATAAAAACTGTAAAATCTTATGTTTCACAGAATCGTGGCTGAACGACGACACGGATAACTGGCTGGGTTTTCCGTTCATCCGAAGGACAGAGTAGCTAAGTCTGGTAAGACGAAGGGCGGGGGTCTGTGTCTAATTGTCAACAACTGCTGGTGCGCGATGTCTAATTTTAACGAAGTCTCGAGGTGTCGATCGCCTGAAGTAAAATTCCTCATGATAAGCTGTAGACCACACTATCTACCAAGTAAGTTCTCATCTAAACTCAGCAAAAAAAAGAAACGTCCCTTTTTCAGGACCCTGTCTTTCAAAGATAATTCGTAAGAATCCAAATAACTTTACAGATCTTCAATGTAAAGGGTTTAAACACTGTTTCCCATGCTTGTTCAATGAACCATAAACAATTAATGAACATGCACCTGTGGAACAGTCGTTTAGACACTAACAGCTTTCAGACGGTAGGCAATTAAGGTCACAGTTATGAAAACTTAGGACACTAAAGAGGCCTTTTTACTGACTCTGAAAAACACCAAAAAGAAAGATGCCCAGGGTCCCTACTTATCTGTGTGAATGTGCCTTAGGCATGCTGCAAGGAGGCATGAGGACTGCAGATGTGGCCAGGGCAATAAATTGCAATGTCCGTACTGTGAGATGCCTAAGACAGCGCTACAGGGAGACAGGACGGACAGCTGATCATCCTCGCCAGACATCAACAACGTCGCCTTTGGGCACAAACCCAGACAGGACTGTCAAACACTGCTCTTCACTGATGAGTCACGGTTTTGTCTCACCAGGGGTGATGGTCGGATTCGCGTTTATCGTCGAAGGAATGAGCGTTACACCGAGGCCTGTACTCTGGAGTGGGATCGATTTGGAGCTGTCTTGTGATATCCTGCAAGACAGGAATGTCAGTGTTCTGCCACGGCCAGAGAAGTTCCCGGATCTCAATCCCATTGAGCACGTCTGGGACCTGTAGGATCGGAGGGTGAGGTCTAAGGCCATTCCCCCCAGAAATGTCAGGGAAATTGCAGGTGCCTTGGTGGAAGAGTGGGGTAACATCTCACAGTAAGAACTGGCAAATCTGGTGCAGTCCACGAGGAGGAGATGCACTGCAGTACTTAATGCAGCTGGTGGCCACACCAGATACTGAGTGTTACTTTTGAACTCCCTTTGTTCAGGGACACATTATTCCATTTCTGTTAGTCACATGTCTGTGGAACTTGTTCAGTTTATGTCTCAGCTGTTACATCTTATGTTCATACAAATATTTACACATGTTAAGTTTGCTGAAAATAAACACAGTTGATAGTGAGAGGACGTTTCTTTTTTTGCTGAGTTTATATTATTCGTAGCCCTCTATTTACAACCACAAACCGATGCTGGCACCAAGGCCGCACTCAACGAGCTGTATAAGGCCATAAGCAAACAAGAAAATGCTCATCCAGAAGCGGCCCTTTCAGTCGCCGGGGACTTTAATGCAGGCAAACTTAAATCTGTTTTACCTCATTTCTACCAGCATGTCACATGTTTAACCAGAGGAGAAAAAAAAAACTCTAGACCACCTTAACTCCACACATAGAGAGGCGTACAAAGCTCTCCCTCCATTTGGCAAATCTGACCATAATTATATCCTCCTGATTCCTGCTTATAAGCTAAAATTAAAGCAGGAAGTATCAGTGACTCGTTCAATACGCAAGTGGTCAGATGACGCGGATGCTACGCTACAGGACTGTTTTGAGAGCACAGACTGGAATATGTTCTTTGATTCATCCAATGGCAGTGAGAAGTATACCACCTCAGTCACTGTCTTCATCAATAAGTGCATCAACGACGTTGTCCCCACAGTGACCATACATACATATCCCAACCAGAAGCCATGGATTACAGGCAACATCCGCACTGAGCTAAAGGCCACTAATACGGAGGCTTATAAGAAATCCAGCTATGCCCTCAGACGAACCGGCTACAAATGGAAACCCAGCCGCGAGCTGCCCAGTGACGCGAGCCTACCAGACGAGCCAAAATGACTTTTATGCTTGCTTTGAGGCAAGCAGTTCCCGGACAACTGTGTGATCACGCTCTCCGTAGCCGATTTGAGCAAGACCTTTAAACAGGTCAACATTCACAAGGCCGCGGGGTCAGATGGCTTACCATGGTGTGTACTCAGAGCATGCGCAGACCAACTGGAAAGTGTCTTCACTGACATTTTCAACTTCTCCCTGACCGAGTCTGTAATCCCCACATTTCAAGCAGACCACCATAGTCTCTGTGCCCAAGAATGTGAAGGTAACCTGCCTAAATGACTATCACCCCATAGCACTCACGTCGGTAGCTATGAAGTGCTTTGAAAGGCTGGTCATGGCTCACATCAACACCATCATCCTGGAAACCCTAGACCCACTCCAAATTGCATACTGCCCCAACAGATGACACAATCTCAATCACACTCCACACTGCCTTTTTCCACCTGGACAAAAGGAACACCTATGTGAGAATGCTGTTCATTGACTACAGCTCTGCGTTCAACACCATAGTGCCCACAAAGCTCATCACTAAGCTAAAGGACCTTGGGACTAAACACCTCCCTCTGCAACTGGATCATGGTCTTCCTGACGGGCTGCCCCCAGGTGGTAAGGGTAGGCAACAACACATCTGCCACGCTGATCCTCAACACCTGGGCCCCTCAGGGGTGCATGCTTAGTCCCCTCCTGTACTCCCTGTTCACCCACGAATGAGTGGCCTAGCACGACTCCAACACCTCATTAAGTTTGCTCACGACACAGTGGTAGGCCTGATCACCGACAACGATGAGACAGACTATAGAGAGGAGGTCAGAGACTTGGCAGTGTGGTGCCAGGACAACCACCTCTCCCTCAATGTGAGAAAGACAAAGGAGATCGTGGACTACAGGAAAAGGAGGGCCGAACAGGCCCTCATTAACATTGATAGGGCTGTAGTGGAGCGGTTCAAGAGTTTACAGATCATTGGTGTCCATATCACCAACAACTTATCATGGTCCAAACACACCAAAACAGTTGTGAAGAGGGCACAACACCTTTCCCCCCCAGGGGACCAAAAATATTTGGAATTGGTCCCCAGATCCTCAAAAAGTTATACAGCTGCACTATTGAGAGCATCCTGACCGGTTGCATCACCGCCTGGTATGGCAACTGCTCGGCATCCGTAAGGCGCTAAAGTGGGTAGTTTGTACGGCCCAATACATCACTGGGGCCAAGCTTCCTGCCCTTCAGGACCTACATACAAAGTGGTGTCAGAGGAACGGCCATTTAAAAAAAAAAAAGACTCCAGTCACCCAAGTCATAGACTGTTCTCTCTGCTAACGCACGGCAAGCGGTACTAGAGTGCCAAGTCTATCTCCAAAAGGCTCCTTAACAGCTTCTACCCCAAACCATAAGACTGCTGAACAACAATCACATGGCCACCCGGACTATTCACATTGACCCCCCCCCCCTTTGTTTTTACACTGCTGCTACTCACTGTTTATTATCTATGCATAGTCACTTTACCCCTACCTACATGTACAAATTACCTTGACTAACATGTATCCCCGCATTGACTCGGTACCGGTACCCCCTGTATATAGCCTCGTTATTGTGATGTCATTTTATTGTGTTACTTTTTATTTTTTTTAAATTACCTTAGTTTATTTAGTAAATATTTCATTAACTCTATTTCTTGAACTGCATTGTTGGTTAAGGGCTTGTAAGTAAGTATTTCGCGATATTCGGTGCATGTGACAAATAACATTTGATTTGATATCAATGCACAGCAGATCAGTGTATCAGAGGACAGAGCTTAGGACTGCTTAATTACTAAGCCCTTCATGGAAAAGGGCCATTGTGACTGGCATGTGATGGTAGAACCGAGGATTGGAGATGGGCACCCTTAAAAAAGGCTTGACATTAAAATAACACTACATGAATGAGACAGAGAAAAAAGTGAAGTGACTCTGCATCAATGGCAATGATGAATGTGGGAAATTTCAAGAGTAAGCGCCTACAGTCACTGAATACCATTTATAGAAAATTATTATTTTGCATCCCACAATGGCTACAAATTAAAATAAATCTGCATATACATAATGTTGGACTCTCCCCCTGTGAAGACAATCTCTTTGAGGGGGAAAACACATGTCTGTCTTTCACGGGAGAGGGGAGCACGTGTGTGCTGAGCACAGAAGCTTCCCTCTCAGCTTTGGGGATGACTGCAGGTTGCTTGGCTCAGCCTGTGCTGTAGAGACGGAGCAGACAGAAGGACCCCTGGGACTGGTCTTCTGTGATGGTCATCTGCATTCTGAGGCGGCATAAAGACAACGGCGACCTGAAATCACGGTACTGCTACAATGCAGGACTGCCAGGATGCTTGACCTCAATGAGAGAAACTTACCACAACTACTGGTCTATGTAGGATGGAAATGGATGGGTTGAGGGTGACAAGGACCAGAAATGGAATATAAGTAGATGTTCTGAAGAATTGTGTTGCTGGTAGATTGGAAGAAAACGTCTTGGTGGAGAAATTAGACAGCAAGGCCCAAGTAGCAAGACCAGGGTATGCAAATACGAATCACTCAAGAGGGACGTTTTTGAGTACGGCACTGAGGCATTGTTCTTCGGATGTCGCACCCTGAATAGGCTCTCATCGACAGCCGCCCATGGTGTATGTAGGTTGTGGCCATTATTAGCATTGTCATAGCAGGGAACTTCCTTTTTCCTGTTGTTCATTGCTGCTAGCAAGATTCAACTTGAATTCACACTTCTCTCAAATACCAGAGCACGACCACGCAAAAACACCCTCATACAGGAAGTGAGATATGTACTGCGGCTAGATCTGATACAAACATGGCCTTCCTGTTCTTACAGTAGGTCTTAAAAGAAGTCTCTTCTTTCAATGGTGTTACAAACCCCATCTATAAGCATTAAAACACAGTTGTAGATGCATTACTGATACCATCCTATAATTGTTCATCTGACTGGGGTACCGCACTGCCAGACCAAATCTTATGTTAAGGCTCTTTAGGAATGCAGGTGAATGTTGGGGGCCTTCCAGAGTAGTCTGCTCTCCCCTCATGGGACTGCCTCATATGGGCCTGCCACCTGTCTCTATTCCCCATTGTCCAATTATGAAACACAAGTGCGGCTGCTCCCGTGCAAATGCACAAAGGATATTTAAGACATTTGTGGGTGATTCCACACCAGCGTAGGCCAAAAATATTTTTGGTATCTCAGATTGTTCCGTCAATTCGCACATATTAACTTCATTGTTTGACATGCTTTATTTATGAGAAAATCATGATGAACGTGGCCCTTTTAGACCTATACATGCATCCTGTAAGACCCTATGATCTGTGAACCGTACATGACACAGACAACATCTTGGTGTCATTATATTCCTTATAGTGTGCTCTCAAATATGCAGTATATCTAGATTCTGAAATCAACATTTTCACATTCATTTGTTCAACATCAAAATATAATCATATTTCAAAAGTACCCTTTTTGTTGTTTATTTTTAGACATTGTAACAATTTATGCTTCAAACAAATTAAGATTTCCATAGTGGGCTTTCTGGTACTTTTTAATTATATGACCCATACTTACGCAATAAGGCCCAGGGAGGTGCGGTATATGGCTGTTCTTACGCACAACGCAACGTGGCGTGCCTGGATACAGCCATTAGCCGTGGTATATTGACCATATACCACAAACCCCCAAGGTACCTTATTGCTATTATAAACTGGTTACCAACATAATTAGAACAGTAAAAATATTTTGGGGTCATACCCATGGTATACGGTCTGATATACCACGGCTTTCAGCCAATCAGAATTGTGGGCTTGAACCACCCAGTTTATGAATAGAAAATGACTTTATAGGTTATTAACCAATCACAGCCCTTTAGGATTGCACATTCAGAAAGTTCAATTTGAATCCATTTTCCCATTCACAGTGTTGGTGGTGCTCATAAAATTGATTAGATTTAGCAGAGAGACCACTCTGGAAATGCGATATACTTGTACAGTATATTGTTCCAAACAATATCTTAAAATGGCAAAAACTAAGAGTACTTTTGAGATAATATTTTGGTTAAATTTTTTATTTCAGAATCAAGACATACTCCATATTATAGAGCACACTCTAAGGAGTATAATGACACCAAGATACACCAGGTATTATGTACGGTTCACAGATCAAATGGTCTTAAAGGGCCTAAAATGGCCACTTTCATCATTATTCTCTCAAAAATGGTTAGTGATACAAATGGAAAAAGCATGTCAAACATCCCAATGAAGTTTCCATGTAAGAATTGCCAGAACAATCGGAGATAGCCCAAAAATATTTTTGGTAAGCTGGCATGGAATCGCTGTTACGTGAGGATTCCACCTTGGTAATGATAATAATATCAGGAAATATTTTTTTTTAAAAGATCCTAACAACAATAAATCACTTTTCAAAATCTTGAAACAATAGGTTCTGTGTCTATGAGTGTATGCAGTGCAGAAAAATGACATCATACCTGATTTCTTACTGACTGGTACAGTAGCTGCAAGTCTGTACTTTGTGTAGACAAGATTAGCCCTGTTTAACCTTACCTAGAAGGAGTGGTTTATGGCAAATGTCTACGCTTCGCTTCTGGTCAAAGGAACATCAATCAAGATGCCCCCACAACAGTCAGCAGTTACATTATTTGGCAACAACAAGGCAATCCTGCAGAACATGTTTGGATGGATATTTGGATGACGGGCACAATTTCTGGCGATTAGTGCAGCGTGTCACAACATGAATAGAACTAAGGAATGGCAGCAGCAAAAAAAAGGAATTATGCATCCAGGCATCACTGCGTTTGTGGGATGCATGGCCAAATGTAGCCATTGAGGCAGTTTCAAAAAACATGAACAACAAGTGGAGGCACAAAGCAACGAAAGAACAGACCCTCATTTCATAGAGACAGACGGGCTTCGAAGAGTAAACTCTTCCCCCAATTGAGGAACGCTCACTTTTCAGCACCGGGAGAAGGTATCCTGAAAGAGCTCCTGTTCTGCGATTCAGTTAGCAAACAAAGGCAATTTCACAGGACCTTAAGACCAGGGGCCTCTCCCTCTCTCTCTCCCTCTTTCCCACTCTCTCTCTGCAGCTTCTATTAGCATGTAAATGGACGTCCAACAGGATCGGACATGAAGGGCCGGGAATTCCCAAACAACAAGTGGCGACATTGAGGAAAAGCATGGGAATGGCACTGTCATTTGGTCTCCTATACGTCTAACACAGAGCCAAAAAAGCTACAAACACACAGCTTGAGTCTTCACAATAGGGACCTAGAACAGAGGGCATGGAAGGAAGTGGAAGACCAATAGTTAATTTAGACCACAATGTGCCCTGAAGGCACCCAGAGGGAGATATCATGTGGAGAGCTGCTCTAGTACATTCACATAACCAAGCTCCCTAGAAAGACCTCCTTCAGACTTCTCCACAGCATGATAGGTGGCTGTAGTATATCCACCAGAGTAGGATGAGCAATTGCAAGGCTTTAAGCCCACAGAAAGTGTCACAGAGGTCAGCCGGTTTCAGCTAGCATAACCTACAGGCATGTGAGGTAACTGCAGGGGACATGATGATATCCAATCCAGGCAGAGTTGGTAGGTACCAGATGTATTGGAAGTGTAGTATCTGGGCAGTGTTTAGGCTAGAGGAGGCCTACTTTCCACAGGATATAATTAAGCAATAAGGCCCGAGGGGGTGTGGTATATGGCCAATATACCACGGCTAAGGGCTGTTTTTAGGCACGACGCAACGCAGTTGGCCATATACCACATACCCCCGAGGTGCCTTATTGCTATTATAAACTGGTTACCAATGTAATTAGGGCAGTAAAAATAAATGTTTTGTCATACCCGTGGTATACAGTCTGATATACCATAGCTGTCAATCAATCAGCATTCAGGGCTCGAACCACTCAGTTTATAATCACTACAGCTGTCCACTAGCAGGTAGCTCCGCTTGGACTTCTTCTATTGATGAGGAAGTGTCTGTCTGTGCGTCTCAGAGGACGCTGACCTGTTACCCGATAGCCCCGGCCGCTGAAGCCAGGGTCAGGCTTAGGAGTGCAGGCAGGCTCACACGGTGCTGCAAAGGTCAGTTGCATCAGACCCCAACACTGAGCCAGAGAGCAGAGGCTGCATCTCAATAGACTAGAGTGGCCTCCTTTCCTCGTCTCTTCTCCTTTGCATGCACTGATAAGAAAAGTCTGAGTAGGTCGTTATCATTCAAATGTTACAATAAGGTGCAGAGCGTTCGATTTTCTTGCTGGCGGGCAAGGAGACCTCAGCTCCGCTAAAACCATTGACAACTTTGTGCCGCTGTCAAGCGATTGTTAAATAAATGTTAACTATTTGGTTGCAATATCATCACCCCTTGAAGAGCATAGATCAGAACGTCAAATGTCTGATTATTCCATGCAAAACAATTGCGCACATGTAGTTACACAGCAAGTAAATGCATGCTTTTCATGATCAGTAAACATCAATTGATCATGTAATTTCAGATGCGTGAGGGTAGCCTCACGATATCTCTCAATATTGGACACAATTACACGGAACAAATATATAAACATAACACGTAAAGTGTTGGTCCCATGTTTCATGAGCTGAAATAAAAGATCATTGCACAAAAAAACAAATTTCTCGCAAATGTTGTGCACAAATTTGTTTACATCCCTGTCAGTGAGCATTTCTCCTTTAACAAGATAATCCATCCACCTGACAGGTGTGGCATATCAAGAAGCGACTAAACAGCATGATCATTACATTAAAAGGCAACTCTAAAATGTTCAATTTTGTCACACATCACAATGTTACGTCTCAAGTTGAGGGACCGTGCAATTGTCATTCTGACTGCAGGAATGTCCACCAGAGCTGTTGCCAGAGAATTGAATGTTCATTTATCTACCATAAGCCGCCTCCAACGTCATTTTAGAGAATTTGGCAGTACATCCAATCGGCCTCACACCCACAGACCACGTACGCGTTGTCGTGTGGGCGAGCGGTTTGCTGATTTCAACGTTGTGAACATTATGGCGGTAGGGTTATGGTATGGGCAGGCATAAGCTACGGACAACGAACAGAATTGCATTTTTTTTGATGGCAATTTGAATGAACAACAATATCGTGACAAGATCCTAAGGCCAATTGTGTGACTCATTTTTTTACGGTACAGTATCTGTGACCAACAGATGCATATCTGTATTCCCAGTCATGTGAAATCCATAGATTAGAGCTTACTGCATTTATTTACATTGACAGATTTCTTTATATAAACTGTAACTCAGTACAATCAATGAAATTGTTGCATGTTTTGTATATACTTTCATTACAATTGGATATTTGAGTGGTATAAAAATAAAAAGTGAACTGTAACTGACAAGTATGTGGTTTGTGGTTTAGGATTAATTTCCCATCCTTTGTCGGCTCCGCCTGCCAAGCAGCAGAAGGGCACTTTTGCCGATCACAGGAGGTTGGTGGCACCTTAATTGGGGAGGACGGGCTTGTGGTAATGGCTGGAGTAGAATTAGTGGAATGGTATCAAATACATCAAACAAATGGTTTCCATGTGGTTGATGCCATTCCATTTGCTTTGTTACAGACATTATTATGAGCCTTCCTCACCTCAACAGCCTCCTGTGTTGCCGATTTACTGTTAGCTGATAATGTTTACCTTGCAAGCTACGGGTAGAAACTTTGTATAATTGGCTAAACATCGTGGTAAGTAGAACTAATGTACTTTTCCCTCCAACCAATGTAGGTCTACCTAGCCAAATTAGCTAACATCCCACTTTCAATGTTGTTTTTAAGAATGTTTCATCACGATTGCTGCTGACAGATATGATAGGCTACATGGATTGATGGACCACGTCAAATTGGCTAGCTAGCTAATAACAGATCACTTCAATATGGCTGGTTAACAAGCTAACTTTCAGGAGGTAAACTAGATGGCTATATCCAAATATTGTTAGATTTGCTTGCCATGTTAGTGGTGATAACAGTAGTCCGACTGAGAACTTTACCAGGACGAGGACTTGCCGATGTCAAGCTCTTTCCAAAAGCCTAATCTTTGATGAAGGAAGCGAAATTACATGTTGTTTGCTGATCCTAGCTAGCTACATGCCAAATGGATAGGCTACCCTCACATATCTGAAATGACATGGTCGATTGATGTTTACTGGTCATGAAAAGCATGCAGTTGCTTGCTGTATAAAACTCTGATAGAGCGAAATGTGGAATAATCGGAAATGTGTAGTTCTGACTATGCTCTTTGAGAAGTGATGATATTAAAACCAAATATTGCTAACATTTATTTAACAATCCCTTGAAAACAGCACGTAGTTGTCAATGGCTTTAGAGGAGCTGTGGGTCTCCTTGCCCCCCAGGAGTCAAATCGAATGCTCTGCACCGTATTGTGAAGTTTTATTGATAACGACATATAGGTCAAAGGAAAATGGGATGTGGAGAAGACTATAAAGTCTGTCAACCTCCTCCTCCCTCCCAGGCCCAACTAGTTCACCTCGCCCATCACGTCTCCGTAGGTTTTTCTGTTCCTTTGAAACTCCTTCAAAGTGGGAGTAAGCAGTCTCAACTAACCAGGGACACTTAGAAACAGACGGACAGATTGACATGCCATAGAGAGAAGAGACAGATAAGCCAAAAGATTAACAGGTGATACTTTGGTCAATGTACTGATAAGATGCCATTTGTAGGCTAATTATTGTACCAAGTCAACCCTGTGGTTTCACTACTTGGCTTTGTATTCATTCATGAATTGCACAGGAAGGCTCAAGGCTCAAGGCTCTACCTGTGTCAAACGCGCTCTACACCAGATGAACGTGCTAGATAGTGAGTGTGCATCAAAACAGGTTTAAATGTCTCCCCGCCTATATTTTCTTCCCGCCTACAAGACAAATCTGCAAAAGGGAGGGAAAGTACACCTGCACCTCTTCCTCAAAATACATTTGCTTCCAGTCTCTGATTGCATCTAGCATCTGTCCTGCATCACACAATCTGATCTTATCCTCCAGCTAGTTGCTAGAATGCACAGCAGCAAATGGAAATTCTTCGGGCTCGAGTGCAGAAGAAATGCTAATGAATTTGGGTAAAACTTGAGTAAGGGAGTTTCTAAACACTGATGCACTTTACACTGTCGGGCAATACATTCTAGGTGCTAACGCAAGTCCTTTAACTGAAGACTGTAAGATGAGCTACTAATCCCAACCAGCGTGTTTGCTTGCCAGGGCGCCAATTCCCTGAGAAATGTCTCAGACTCCCAACATCAGATACCTTAGTAATGCTATAGTAGGAAGGAGGAAGAAAACAAAAACAAAGAAGAAATTATTTTTGAAGAAGAGATGTGGCCTTGTTGGTTAGACCAGTTTGTTTTAATGTGACCAAGATTGTTACACTGAGGGGTAAAACCGCATAACAATACCAGTTGCTTGGGAAACATCACTTGCCTCATGCCAGTGTTTTACCCTGGTCCCCTTAGTTTGGTTCAATGTCCATTGTCAGGCCGGCCCCATCCATGATTTTGGTTAGACAGTCGGCAAATGCCTTCCAAGTGCAAATTCCAGTTCAGCAACCGTCTGATTAGGGCTTATCGACACGATGCACGAGGTAAACAAGCCGGTGTTAGAGAGATAAGCATTGCCTTGTCACACACCCTGAAAAGGGGAAGTAGCTTTGCATTCAACGGCCACTATTCCAAGTCAGCGTGGGTTGGTGGTCAAAGCAAGTTCCCGAGCCTTCATGGGCCGCTGTGTGTGTGTGTGAGAGAGTGAGTGAGTGAGTGAGTGAGAGAAAGTCAGCGTGGGTTGGTGGTCAAAGCAAGTTCCCGAGCCTTCATGGGCCGCTGTGTGTGTGTGTGTGTGTGTGTGTGTGTGTGTGTGTGTGTGTGTGTGTGTGTGTGTGTGTGTGTGTGTGTGTGTGTGTGTGTGTGTGTGTGTGTGTGTGTGTGTGTGTGTGTGTGTGTGTGTGAGTGAGTGAGTGAGTGAGTGAGTGAGTGAGTGAGTGAGTGAGTGAGTGAGTGAGTGAGTGAGTGAGTGAGTGAGTGAGTGAGTGAGTGAGTGAGTGAGTGAGTGAGAGAGAGAGAGAGAGAGAGTGAGAGAGAGAGAGAGAGAGAATGTTTGAGACATGGAGGAAACTGGTCAAGGATGGGCAGGGCTACAGCATTCCAGGTTGACATCATAGTGAGAAATGAGAACGTAAAGTGACTCAAAATGCCAGTACCTGTTCAGGTGGGGAGGGAACACGAAGACAGTCACCACAGCAATAAATGGAACAAAATCCTAGGTGGTGTGTGGTCACACTTTCTAATATTTCACATTAGCCCAGTCATGGAGTAAATAGAGGCTTGCCTTGCTCTCATCAATCATCTGCTAGCACTGTCACTAAATGTACCTAAACCAACAAAACTGGGGTGGGAAATGTACTAAGGGGCTCTACGAAAGACTGTCAAAACAGAAGCTAGAGGACATGTTTACACGTGAGTGGTCACGGTTGGTGGCAACTTTATTTACACACGCCAGAGTAAAGTTCAAGTTATGACAAAGACCATTGTACGCACATCAGCACACCTTTAACACACTAGTACAATGATTTCACTCCAAAAGTTACAATGATGACACATTGATTACTCAGTGACTGTTGATATCTTCAGGCTCTGGTTATACCAGCATGACAATTTAAGGTACCACAAAAAGGGTAGGCAACGCCTACTCTGTTAACTGTGCAATAACTCAATTAGCACTTGAACTCCTAAATGACACACTTTAAAAAAAAACTTTGGCAAAGGGTAAAGTCTACAAAACCGAGTCCACTTTGTTCGTAACAGGTTCAACTTTTGGGAACAGAAAACCGTATTGAGATCAAATGTTTCATCAATGCGAAAATCTGCAGAATGTCGGGCAAAACCCATCACACTCCATCTTCTCCCACTGCCGGCCACTGGGCCTCCTCTCATCACCATATTTGGTGGTGAGTGGAAATGCTAACCGGATGCTTCAGACTTATACATCCGGTGAAACATCTGTTTCAATTGTTCCATCTTTGTTACTATGGTCAATGAACCTTAACGCCCCCAAGCATTTTCTACCGAAGAGACGCCACCATCCAGTTCTACCACTGCTGTGTCCTTGAGGCTGCTATCTGGTGCTTTGGCAACAATTTCAAAGAAAGGTAAATGACAAGTAAAATGTAATCTTCACACATTAACGATAACCAAATACATTGGTCTGGACAGTGAGCACAAGCCTTCCAGGTTAGGAAGGGCTGACATGCCCATGTAGCTGATGTGATATGTTGAACACACACTGGCCAGTACTCATCTGGGCAACATTTCACATTGCTCTTATACCTGTGTAGTATCTGACACTGCAGTGGAGGCTCCTCAGAGGACAGAGGAGGAAGGGGAGGACCCTCCTCCTCAGTGGATTTCATAAAAATAAAAAGAGTGAAACATTAAAATAAGCTATCATTTTAAGATAAAACTATACTAAAATAGGGGCAGCAGGGTAGCCTAGTGGTTAGAGCGTTGGACTTGTAACCAAAAGGTTGCAAGATCGAATCCTTGAGCTGACAAGGTAAAAATCTGGCGTTCTGCCCCTGAACAAGGCAGTTAACCCACTGTTCCTAGGCCGTCATTGAAACAAAGAATTTGTTCTTAACTGACTTGCCTAGTAAAATAAAACAAAATATTCACATCACCAAATAATTGATTAATGAAAGGGAAAGAGGGATACCTAGCGGCAGGTAGCCTAGAGGTTAGAGAGTTGGGCCAGTAACAAAGGTTGCTAGATTGAATCTCTGAGCTGACAATGTAAAAATCTGTCATTCTGAGCAAGGCGGTTAACTCACTGTTCCCCAGGTGCACCTCTCTGATTCAGAAGGGTTGCGTTAATGCGTAAGACACATTTCAGTTGAAGGCAGTCAGTTGTACAATGAATGCATTCAATTGAAACGTGTCTTATGCATTTAACCCAACCCCTCTAAAACACACTGTTTTGCAATGAAGGTCTACAGTAGCCTCAAAAGCACTCTGTGGGGTAGCACCATGGTGTAGCCGGAGGATAGCTAGTTTCCGTCCTCCTCTGGGTACATTGATTTCAATACAAATCCTAGAGGGCTCATGGTTCTCACCCCCTTCCATAGACTTACACAGTAATTCACTTCCGGAGGACGTCGTTCAACCTATCAGAGCTCTTGCAGCATGAACTGACATTTTGTCCACCCAATCAAAGGACCAGAGAATGAATCTAGTACTGAAGGCATTAGCTATAGCTAGATATCAGTGCAATGCATAAAATGTGGTAAGTATTTGACTCAAAGAGAGAGAAAGACAATAGTTAAACAGTTTTGAACAAATACATTTCTTCAAAAATGAAGGAGAAGCAAGAGAGAGAGTATCATAGTATTTTTTTCACTTTCACTTACTAAACTGTGGTAGCTAGCTAGTTTAGCCTACTCAAACACCCGGCTCAAACAGAGAGGGATGCTATGTTAGCTACAATGAGTGATCATGCTGTTTGTATGTGGCTCCTATGAAAGTGAACTGTGTTTGCGTGTGATCAGGGGTGTATTCATTCCGCCGATTCTGTTGAAATGTTTTTCTTAAAACGGAAGAAAACATGGATAAACATATCTGAATTTGTCCAATAGAAACTCTTGTTTGCAACTGTTGGACTAGTGATTACACCCAAGATAGATGCAGGCAAGAGTGTGCAAGGCGGTATTGAATGTGTCACTGTGTGTTACCTTGTTTACAAAAGAAATTGTCTTGACCTGTGCACCTGTGTCTACATTGTAAACTTTCATTCATATGCTAGGTTGTAGCAACATCATAATGGGTATAGTAGCCTAAACCTATCGATGTTACATTGAGCTGGGTGAATTGAATATGAATGACAGTCATCCAATATTCTGTAATAGAAATAAGGCCGTGCTCATTAAAAAAAATCTTGTCTTCCCTCATCTTAAAACGGCACCAAACGCCACTGTTACACTGTAATTACTACTAGTTTTACTCTGCTAAACTCCCCCTTAAAGTCCATAATTTCCTATCTGCTGAGTCTGACCCAAATGCTAGCTACAGATGTAGGATCTTAATTTGAGCCAGTTTGCTACAGCAGGGACATAATCCTGCAGCAACAGGAAATGTGAATTATTATGTGGATTAAAATTATTTATAAATGTTATATCAGGGCAAATCATGTCTGAAATGTTAAAGTGGTGGCCTCCTGAGTTGCGCAGTGGTATAAGGCAATGCATCGCAGTGCTAGCTGTGCCACTAGAGATTCCTGGGTTTGAGTCCAGGCTCTGTCGCAGCCGGCCGACTGGGAGACCCATGGGTCAGCGCACAATTGGCCCAGTGTTGTCCGGGTTAGGGGAGGGTTTGGCTGGCAGGGATGTCCTTGTCCCATCGCTCACTAGGAACTCATGTGGCGGGCGGGCGCAGTGCACGCTGACACGGTTGCCAGGTGTACAGTGTTTCCTCCGACACATTGGTGCCGCTGACATCCGGGTTAAGTGGGAATTGTGACAAGAAGCAGTGCGGCTTGGTTGGGTTGTGTTTCAGAGGACGCACGACCCTCGACTTCGCCTCTCCCGAGAACGTACGGGAGTTGCAGAAATGAGACAAGAATGTACTTACCAATTGAATACCACGAAATTGGGAGAACAAGTTATAATAATAATAATAATATAAAAAAATGAAATGTTAAAGTAGAAACTTTAGAAGCCTTTTTAAACCTAGAATACACTACAAGATTGCATATCCTGCTATGTAGGAAAACTCTCACCAACAAAAGAGTGATCAAATTAAGATCCTACATCATGTAAATATATTCAGCCTCTACTTATGTAACAAGGCCACAGCTCCAAGGACCACAGAAAGTAGGCATATTAAGAGGGTTTTATTCATTAAGGGTATCATTCTCTGTGATGTTGCCTTAGTGATGTGTTTTGCCCTCTGCTGGCTCGGCCAGCATGGGGTTATCTTTAGGTCTCCCATGTCCCGTCCCATTGTTATTTCCTATTTCATCATTGTCACTGGACACCTGCATGTGTCAGTCTGTCCATTTGATTTATCCATTATCACATGGTCTAGACTAGAGGCAAATAGTCCAATAGTGTGCAACTGCAACCCGCAATTTGGGGCATTCCTGCCTGTGGGCATCTACAGGAACACCCCCACTTCGAGTATAACATTGGTTCCTGCATGAACATCCCCACGCCTGCCCTCACAGTCTTTAACAGAACTGCAAGAAAACAGTGCCCGACAGGCAGTAGCAAAGGACACGGTCTACTGGTTACCCCCGCCTCCCGCCAGTAAAGTGCAGGAACACCCCAAATTGCAGCTGCAGTTGCACCCTTCTCAAATAATCAGCCAGTCATTGCTGTGATAATGATGTAATAACTGTAGACTCAATTGCAAAAGTTCCTGCTTTACCAAATGTCAACTGGTTCATGTTGAAGAAGATGTAATTAAGATAACACGGACATTGTGTCCCGAACCCTGGCCTATTAGTAAGGGATTTTAAAGTGATTATACAGAAGTGACTTTCCTATAGGCTGCTCATTTTCATTCATTTGGATTGCAGCTGATTGGGAGAGACTGACACAGCTGTCGGCAACATCAGATACACTTCTCCGCAAAAAGCCTACCTTACTCTACGTCTGTTCATTGAAAATAATACATGGCAATGTTGTAATAAGCTGTATAACAGTCCTCGTGAAATCAATGGGGAATAAGTCAAACGCCATATATAAGCTATCAACCCAAGGAAGCTCATGTCACAGCATCCCCGACTCACCTAATGTTTTGACAGCAATCTGCCGCGTCAAAGGTGGAGGCAGGTTAATGCACACCAAATCCACATCCTGATGCAGCAAAACGTCGTCGATTCTATTGGTATAAAACGGTACGTTCATTTCCTTGGCCAGCTCCTCTGCTTCCTCCTGAGTCCGTCCCCATAGAGCCTTGACGGCGAATCCTTCGTTCTTCAGAAGAGGGATAATCACACGCGCGGTCAAGCTGGTGCCAAACACGCCGACCCCGGGAAGCATGGCTCGAGTGCCCGGTCTTCACGACCAGCTTCACAGCATAGCAACGCGGCAGACGCGGGGAGAAACGCAATTGTTAACATCAGATTGGCCATCCACCCGCTCAAATCGACCTGGCACCTCGCATTTTAGCATCCGTTTTGATCGATTTGTAATAGATATTGTCGTATCCGCCGTTATCACAACAGTTATACGAAAATCCGCGTATTCTAGATACACAAATTAAAATGCACCATTCTGAATTAACCGCGTCCGGCTACGAATGAAGGGCATGTCACTTTCTGTCTTTCCTGCAACGCCCTCTGTACAGATATAGAAACCAAGAAAATAAGTCAGAATTTCCTGTTAGCGTTGTAGAGGTGTGAAAAAGCATTCCAGTCGCTTTCAATGGGCCTGAGATGATGCCTGTATTTAAATGCATGCAACGCCGATGATCCAGCAGTATAATGCAGCTTTTATTAACGTTGCAACCCAGTTCTGCAATGACTGTGCTGGATACGTCAGGCTCCGGAGAGTGATCCCTCCCAGTTTTAACCCTCTCGCCCCTGGCATGAAGCGGTTCGAATTTGACGCCCATCATAGTCGCAGCAGGTGCAATAACGGAGTATAGTTTAAAGACCAGGGCCTGGTTTCCAAAAAGCATCTTACGGCTAAGATCATCGTTAGAACCTTAGTAGGAGTATCGTTAAATCTCCGAGCTGTTAACCAAAACCATCTTTATTATAACGTGGTACTTAAATGCTCGTAATCCAACGCCTGCCTCAGACCACTCGTAGAACAGCTAAATGCGTCGTTCGATGTTTTTTTTGTCCTACACAGCTTCAATTTGTACACCGAAGATCTCCGCTAAACTCACATGGTTAATCCGTCTCTCTGTGACAGCCAAAACGTCAAAACAAAGCTGCCTACAACAAATACAACGTTACCAATGTCGTTGCAATTGATACAAACAAGCGACGTATAAAAATATGCTTCAAATGAAAAGCGAGATGACTGCATTCACATACATTAGGCCTATTCAATCATGAAATATATTTAATGTTTAATACATTTTATTTTGCTACTTTGTAGGCTGGCTGTAATTTGTCTCTATTTCGTTTCAGGCTAACATGCCGCAATGATGTGCCAAATCTATGATTTTGTTACTTTTTATTGGGTAAACATTAGAACAAGCCACATCAATATTTGCAGCCGTAGGTGGTAATACAGTGCCTTCAGAAAGTATTCACGTCCACTTTTTGTCACTGGCCTACACACAATACCCCATAATGACAAAGTGGAATTATGTTTTTCAACATTTTTACAAATTAATAAAAAATGGAAAGCTGAAATGCCTTAAGTCAATAAGTAGTGAACCCTTTTGTTATGGAAAGCAAAAATAAGTTCAGGAGTACATTTTTGTTTAACAAGCCTTTGAGCACAGAGAAGTTATTAATTACATACGCCCAGTCATTACAAAGATACAGACATCCTTCCTAACTCAGTTGCAGGAGAGGAAGGAAACCACTCAGGGATTTCACCATGAGGCCAATGGTGACTTTAAAACATTTACATAGTTTAATGGCTGTAATAGGAGAAAACTGAGGATGGATCAACAACACTGTAGTTACTCCACAATACTAACATAATTAACAGAGTGAAAAGAAAGAAGCCAGTACAGAATACAAATATTCCAAAATATGCATCCTGTTTGCAACAAAGCAAACTCCTAAAGTCAAGGGGTGTGAATCCTTTCTGATGCCACTGTACTGTATTTCTCTAGAAGCTGATCCGTCGTCAGTATTGCGAAATAATGATAAGGTAAGATTTTAATTATAAAAGCTGATCCGAGAGCAGCACTGCCTTTCGATCCTATCAGTATCGACACATGCTCCAACGGCGCACGTAGCAACTGTTCTCTATGTGTGGTGTTTTGGGAAACGAATGTTACATCTTTGGCTGTTGTTGGAAATATGCATTGTTAAAACAAGCATAAGCCTAACATGCTAACCAGACCGCCCGGGTTGTGTGCACAAGAGTTGCAAAATAAATGTACACATACGTGTTTGAAAGGTAATGCTGCTCTCGGATCAGGCTTCTCCATTCAAATATTTCCTTAACATTAGAATTGTTTCACAATACTGACAATGGATCAGCTCCTAGAGAGCTGCAAATATCGAGGTGGCTTATTCTAACACTTACCCAATAAAAAGGCACTAAACCACCGATTTGGTATGTCATTGCACACGTTAGGCATCATCATCATGAAATATATTGAGACAAATTACAGACAGTAGCCTATAAGTAGCAAAATAGAACTCGATTGAACATAAAATATATTTCAATATGATTGAAATGGGCCTATAGCCTACTGTTTATATTTTAATGCAGTCATCTCAGTTTTAATTTAAAGCATATTTATATGTGTTGCTTGTTTGTAACAATTGCAAAGACATTGGAAACTTTGCATTTGTTGTCAACTTTGTTGTGAAGTTATTGGATGTCACAGAGAGACTGATAAACCATGTGACACTGCAATGCTGGATAATACTTCAGTCTTAATAAGCAAAAAAAAAGCGAAATCTTCGAACCTCATTGGCAGTTGACATATCTTATCATATGACGGACTTGAGCTACTTTGAATTCTACAGCAGAGCACAATGCCCTGGGTGCCAGCAAGGATTGGAATTTTATCAGGATTGAGTTCGCTGTACGCTGCCTTGCTCCTAGGTATGGACACTTCACAGTGGGCGTCATCTCCCAGATTCTGTCAGTTCACTGTAACGGTTGTCCTCCTCCTCTTCGTCCGAAGAGGAGTTGTATGGATTGGACCAAAACGCAGCGTTGTTATACGACATAATGAATTTATTAAATTAAAGACGAAACACGAAGAACACTTGAATAACTTACAAAATAGTAAACGAAGTCAACAGACCTGAAACAAACGAACTTACATATACACGAAGAACGCATGAACAGGTACAGACGGCACGAACAAACGAAACAGTCCCGTGTGGTGCACAGACACGGAAGACAACCACCCACAAACAAACAGTGTGAACAGCCTACCTTTATATGGTTCTCAATCAGAGGAAAAGTCAAACACCTGTCTCTGATTGAGAACCATATAAGGCTAATTACAAATGACCTTAACATAGAAACACAAAACATAGAATGCCCACCCCAACTCACGCCCTGAACAACTAAACACATAACAGAAAACAGGTCAGGAACGTGACATTCACTTTATTTTACTGCTACTCACTCTGAAATGATAATATGGAGGTACTCTACATGACCAAAAGTATGTGGACACCTGCTCGTTGAACATCTCATTCCAAAATAATGGGCATTAATATGGAGTTGGTCCCCTGTTTGCTGCTAAAACAGCATCCACTCTTCTGGGAAGGCTATCCACTAGATGTTGGAACATTGCTGCCGGGACTTGCTTCCATTCAGCCACAAGAGCATTAGTAAGGTCGGGCACTGATATTGGGCGATTCGGCCTGGCTCGCAGTTGGCCTTCCAATTCATCCCAAAGGTGTTCAATGGGGTTGAGGTCAGGGTTCTGTGCAGGCCAGTCAAGTTCTTCCACACCGATCTCAACAAACTATTTCTGTATGGACCTCGCTTTGTGCACAGGGGCATTGTCATGCTGAAACAAGAACGGGCCTTCCCCAAACTGTTGGCAGAAAGTTGGAAGCACAGAATCGTCTAGAATGTCGTTGTATGCTGTAGCATTAAGATTTTCCTTCACTGGAACTAAGGGGCCTAGCCCGAACCATGAAAAACAGCCCCAGACCATTATTCCTCCTCCACCAAACTTTACAGTTGGCACGATGCATTTGGGCAGGTGACGTTCTCATCGGCACCTGCCAAACCCAGATTTGTCCATCAGACTGCCAGATGGTGAAGCGTGATTCATCACTCCAGAGAACGCCTTTCCACTGCTCCAGAGTCCAATGGCGGTGAGCTTTGCACCACTCCAGCTGACGCTTGGCATTGCGCATGGTCATCTTAGGCTTGTGTGCGGTTGCTCGGCCATGGAAACCCATTTCATGAAGCTCCAGACGGACAGTTCTTGTGCTGACTTTGCTCCCCGAGGCAGTTTGGAACTCAGTAGTGAGTGTTGCTTGTGTGGCCTACCACTTCACGGCAGAGCCGTTGTTGCTCCTAAAAACTTCCACTTCACAATAACAGCACTTACAGATGACCGGGGCAGCTCTAGCAGGGCAGAAATGTTACGAACTGACTTTTTGGAAAGGTGGCGTCCTATGACGGTGCCACGTTGAAAGTCACTGAGCTCTTCATTAAGGCCATTCTACTGTCAATGTTTGTCTATGGAGATTGCATGGATGTATGCTTGATTTTATACACCTGTCAGCAACGGGTGTGGCTGAAATAGCCGAATCCACTAATTCGAAGGGGTGTCCACATACTTTTGTATATATGGTGTATTTCTAGGCCTACCGAGCGAGCGCACAGAGCTGTCTGCTTTGGCATATGTTGCATAGTGTGATCACTATCTCTATGTTGAACTGACAAGCTGTGGAATTGACATAAGTCAACAACAGCAATCAACTAAATTCTCTGTCTGAATGGACAAAGCTGAATGTCACATAAGCCTAATAAGTCAATATACAGATTAGTCCAGCCTTCAGCACCACATCTTCCATTTATTTTGTAACCACTGTGGACTTGCTGACATAATCCACAGTGTCTATATCAGTTTGTCTTTGGCAGAGTGTGCCGTTGATTCTGTAAACAGAGCAAACTGAGGTGGAAAACAGTGGCAGTACTTTGCCCAGCTTGTGCTGACGATTCATATACTGTAAGAGAGAAGGTCAAAGGTCATTCACGGCCAAGGTTCTGGTTCTTTCCTTGTCCAGTGTAGTAAGAATTTGAAAAGTTGCCTCTAACCACAGATCTAGGATCAGATTACCCTAACCCCAATCCAAACCTTAATCTTATGGGGAAAGGAGAATACCTGACATTAGCCAATCGGTAAGGGCAACTCAGCCAGGGAGTGAGGGGTGCAGGGCTTGAAGCAGTCACAATGCAGGCTAGCAGGATGTCAAAGAGAATCCATCTGGTGACCGTCCATATAAACCTGTAGGTATAGGAAGACAGACTAGTAAAGGGCATCATTTACAAGTTACAACCACAGGCTTGTTTTAACCCACCTACAGTAACAGAGACCAAAGCAGTCCACATAGGCTATGTGCATCTTCACACTCATCATGACTAACCATTCTCATGTCTGAGCAAGTGGGCCAGCCCAGCAGGGTCATGTCAAGGTGAGTCATCTGTGTGTGTGGTATGACACAGTATCACACACGAACTGAATAACATTGCAACACACTTTGTCTTTGTGTCTCTCTCTCATTGTATGAGATGCTCGTGCTGTTGATTTGCTGCAGACAGACGGCGGTCACGTCCTGCTGTGGGCCATTTGACTGGGGTGTCTGGTCGGTCTGGCTGGCTGGCTGGCTAGGAGGAGTGACCTAGTACCATGTACCTTGGCTCTGGCTGTTAGGACTTGTTGGTGATAGAAGTCCAGAGTTAGGAGCACAAGTATGGAGGCCTGAATGTACTCTCAAAATATTTACTCTGTCCATCAGCATGAGAATATAGGACTGTCAGCGCACACACACACACACACACAGACAAAAAAATCCTTCACCTGGTTTGAGATAGAGATGAACTGGATAGTAAATGTCCTTGTAGACGGACCAGGATACAACACACAAATACCAGTCCTCGTCCTCTGTCGTGAGGTTACTCATAGTGACATGGAGAATCCCCGCTTGAAACCTTGGGTGTCAGCCAGCCGCTCACACATGACGATTTTCTTGCCCCTGCACCATTCCGTAATACGATGCTTATGGAATTTTTCATAATGACAGGAGATGGTTACTGTGTCACCGAGGTATCCAGTAACCTCGGTCTCATTCAGAACTTAGCAGGCTCCTACTGGACAGTTTTTCAGCACCAATGGCTTGTCATGATTGTACTATAACGAACAATTCCTCTGACTGTACAATCACGTGTTTTACAGACAATGTACTAACCCACTATATATTCATATATAATTCACATAGTACACTGTAAATACACAAATGCAAATTCCAAGATAAGTATTTACCTGTTAGTGAGAGCAAAAGTGATAGGAACAGCATCATGACAGGGGAAAAAAACGACATGTCCACTGAATCTATCCAAACCATTCTCTTCCCTTTTTGTCCTCCTGTTAAGCAACTTGGGGTTCGTCACAGGGGCATTTAATGCAAAGACTAATGAAACTACAATTCAGCAGTATCTATCAGAGATGACTAAGGTCGTAAAAAGTTACACAAACGGCACTGCTTAACCACTACATCTTAAACCAGATAAAAGTGATTTCTGGAGGCTATAGAAGTCTTGACCCCTTTTGGATACAGAAAAATGTTTGATCTAACAACACATACCCAAACTCTGTCAAAACTCAGACATCTGATCAACTCTGTCACTCCATGCAGTGGGACACATTTTTGCTCTCTCTCTCGCAAAATAAGCGTGCAAAAGATGTGGCTTATCTATGTGGCTTTTCAGACCACATAGATGTATAAAGGGTTGGCTGCCCCCTGGTGGAGAGATTCTACAGTGTTCTGTCTCCATGTGACAGATGCAATATCCTGGGTCACGTTCAGGACAGGATGGTGCAATGTACTGAAAGTTGTCCAACGGTTAGAAATGCCATCAGAGCCGACATGATTCCTTACTCTACATGTCAGAGTAGCATACAGTGCATTCGGAAAGTATTCAGACCCCTTGACTTTTTCCCTTTTTTATTTTTACATTACAGCCTTATTCTAAGATGTATTAAATAGCTTTTTTTCCCCTCATCAATTTACACACAATACCACATAATGACAAAGCAAAAACAGTTTTTTTTTAATTTTAGAAACTGTATTACAAATTAAAAACTGAAATATAATATTTACATAAGTATTCAGACCCTTTACTCATTACTTTGTTGAAGCACTTTTTGGTTCAGGTCCGGGCTCTGGCTGGGCCACTCGAGGACATTCAGAGACTTGTCCCGAAGCCACTCCTCCGTTGTCTTGGCTCTGTGCTTAAGGTTGTTGTCCTTTTGGAAGGTGAACCTTTGCCCCAGTCGGAGGTCCTAAGCGCTCTGGAGCAGGTTTTGATCAAGGATCTCTCTGTACTTTGCTCCGTTCATTTTTGCCTTGATCCTGACTAGTCTCCCAGTCCCTACCACTGAAAAACATCCCCACAGCATGATGCTAACACCACCATGCTTCACCGTAGGGAGGGTGCCAGGTTTCCTCCAGACATGACGCTTGGCATTCAGGCCAAAGAGTTAAATCTCATTTTCATCAAACCAGAGAATCTTGTTTCTCATGGTCTGAGATTCTTTAGGTGCCTTTTGGCAAACTCCAAGCAGGCTGTCATGTGCCTTTTACTGGAGAGTGGCTTCCGTCTGGCCACTCTACCATAAAGGTCTGATTGGTGGAGTACTGCAGAGATGGCTGTCCTTCTGGAAGGTTCTCCCATCTCTACAGAGGAACTACAGTGACCAAGACCCTTCTCCCCCGATGGCTCAGTTTGGCCGGGCGGCCAGCTCTAGGAAGAGTCTTGGTGGTTCCAAACTTCTTCCATTTAAGAATGATGGCCACTGTGTTCTTGGGGACCTTCAATGCTGCAGAAATGTTTTGGTACCCTTCCCCATATCTGTGCCTCGACACAATCCTTTCTCTGAGTTCTACGGACAATTCCTTCAACCTCATGGCTTGGTTTTTGCTCTGACATGCACTGTCAGATATGGGACTTTATATAGACAGGTGTGTGCCTTTCCAAATCATGTCCAATCAATTGAATTTACCACAGGTGGACCCCAATCCAAGTTGTAGAAACATCTCAAGGATGATCAATTGAAACAGGATGCACCTGAGCTCAATTTCAAGTCTCATAACAAAGGGTCTGAATACTTGTGTAAATCAGTTATTTTGTATTTGAAAACCTTTTTCACTGTCATTATGAGGTATTGTGTGTATATTGCTGAGAAAAAATACTATATTTAATACATTTTAGAATAAGGCTGTAACTTAACAAAATGTGGAAAAAGTCAAGGGGTCTGAATATTTCCAGAATGCACTATGTCCATTCTACACAATATACTTATCTCAACACACTACTTGGATTAGGAGATATTACAATGTTAAAATAAATACTTCAATACAGTGAAAAACATAACAAATGACAGGAGTTTGTACAGTTCAGACATATTTCAGCACTTTTATTTATTCATTACTCAGAGGCACAGATATAATTTAAAGGGCTACCCTTCGCTACGCATGCGCCCAAAAGTAACTCCTACTAGAGTACAATGTGAGGTGTGCACACACACACACACACACACACACACACACACACACACACACACACACACACACACACACGCTGGTTCTCCCTCAGAATGGAGGCTCACTCCCCAATCGCTTCATATAAAAGATTGTAACTATGTACAGAGAAAAGAGAAAGCGATTCGACAGGTTGCTTCTCCTTCGATGAAGCCTCCATGGCCACCATGAGGTAGATTACATTCTCTCGTCACTTTAACCAGGTAAATGAAACATATACCGCTTGCATACTGTCACCCAGAAGTCTTAGTTTTGTGTTCTCTAAAAAGGTTTGAAGTCATCTCTTTTGCTGCTATTCAGCTCAAGTAAGCAAGCTGCGCTGTTTTTAGTTCAACTTTATTTCTTACACTATTAACAATGTGACGTTTCATATCACAGACTCAAAGATTGTATCTTTGGTGGCTAAAAACCTAAAATAAAAATACATTTTCAATTAACTTAAAATCAGTAACATAACCTATTCTCCAACTGGCTCCTCAAAAATCCTTTCCGTGAAATCTCTGCCAAAGTCTGTGTTTCCAATGTGTTTGAGAAACACACAAACAAAACAGATCTGCAAACAACTTGGAATATATATACCCCCCCCCCCCCCATCCATCCCACACCTCCATAAAATCGAAATACTCCAGTCCTGAAAAGTAACACTTAAAGAGTATCAGAAAATCAAGTATAACATAACTGTTAAGTGCAAACAGACACTATGACTACAAGTTACACAGGTGTATGTCGGAAAAACAAAACAAAAACACACCGGAAACATAAAAACATTATCTGATGGTCGACGCTAGGTTGTTTTCATGACATACTGTAGAAAAATACAATGTTCTGGTTATAAAATACTGCACAGCTACGAAAAGGGTTCAAAATAAACTGTGGATGTAAATACAGACGAGTTTGATGAGTGATTCCTTCCTTTCTTTGCCCCAATAGTTTCTTATACCTGGCGACTTCCAGTTGCCTATAAAACTGGGCTTCACATGCCCTAGAAATCACAGATGCCATTCCTTCCACTGTTGATATGTAGCCTAAAAGGAACTCATTTTTTAACCACAAACTCTGTTGCTCATCAAAATGGTCTGTTAGGTAAGAATTTGAGTTCAAATGTGTTGACCTCTGTGCGTCTCCAAATCAAAAGCATTAACTGGTTATAATAACGTATATTGTATTTACAATTTGAAGGTGATCTTGCTTTTTCCCCTGCCCTACAAGCACGGGCGACAGTTGGCGCGTGTACTGTGGCTGACATTGACAAGCATATACTTTCAGTCTTAGTCTTTTTGGCACGTTTCTTCCTATACAAAGTCAAAATTATTCATCATGGTCAGTTGAAAACATGAAACCTAGAGAATATGCACGTACAATTAAAAACACAAATAACATAAGAACAAATCCTGACATTGAACAGTATGATCAACTGATACCTACGGACCACACCTATGTGATTGACCTATGAGACCGCATGGTTTCAGAAGCTCTACTCACCTACCCACTCTGCATGGTGCTCATCAGAGAGAGAAAACATTGCTGGTTCGGAGCACAACATGGGACATAGCTATTTCATAATGAGACTTTTCTATTCCAGTACAGCATCTTGGTTTGGTGTCCTGTGATAGACGTGATACTCACAAATCACAACCATTTGAATGTGGTGCCATCACTGTATTACAACATCCCAGCCTAAATACTTCTATGATCAGAGCCAAACAATGCAATCTACCGTATCAGTGCAGTACTGTACATCGAAGACTGTGCTAAACGCTGACTGCCGATGTCTCTAACGACACCGTGCTGAAAATGAGCCTACAGTAGCTGAACAGTCAACAGTGGCTAGGCCATCAGAGGATGACTCCAACAAGCTCATTTCCTTCTGTTTTAACTGTCAAGCAACACAATGACTGATTTGAGGGTCACAGAGAAGTTGACAAATTCTTTAGTTGATGATTAATTCAGATTCAGTGTTAGTGTCAAACCATCTCATGATTTTCCTATATGTTGATGTATATATCGAATGGGCTCTGGTAGGTGAATACCTTGATGACCCCAGTTGTCCTAGATTTGTGAAGCTGTGGAACAGTATGTGAATTGAAAGCAGCACTCCTGTACCTGAAAATAGGCTCTTTACAAAAAACTACTTTCATGCCCTGCTCCCTTGCATACAATTTCCAATAATCACAACATAAATAAATATGCTTTATGCTGTGTATTGGGTGTAACACAGTTAACATGGGCTAAATACTAGGATATATACTATGGCTATTTCTTAAAGCAATGGCTGAAGTCGGGGGGGGTTTGACCAACGTTACAGAGCCAATAAAACAGGGTCAATTAAGGAGACCCCACCAGGCAAGGTGGACCACCTTCTGTGTCTCAGGCCTGTCTGCAATTCACCATATCAACAGCATCTATTGCACATTAAAATCCTTGGCCTATCCTTGCCAAAGCTCCCCACCCCATACACAGACCTCTTTCAGATGTCGTGCTGCACTCAACAACAAGACAACAATTAGCAACAAGCAAAATAAACAATAAATCCCTTTCACAGATTAAATACATGAATAAACCTAGTTCCCCCTAGTCCTAGTATGGATTAACAAGGTGGGTCCGCTTCTGAGTTAGACCCCCTAACTTCCTCAATTAGAATTGAGGTTGACCGAACTCCGCTGTGAGTAGCTCCAGGGGTATACGAGGATACCAGTAGGACAGAACACCTCCAAATATGACCCCACCTTTAATAACCAAGGGACAATGGAGCTTAGGAAAGCCATAGCAACATCCTGATCTGTGGAACAGAATTAAAATAAAAGTATGCTTTTTTTGGACTTGCTGCCTCCCGTTCTAACAGAGCTCCGCTGTGGGCTAGGATACTGGAAAGTGTCACAGAAGCATATTATTCGAGACAACTACGTTCCTACCGAGTTTGTAGATAATAGGTGAGAGCAGGAACCGTATTTACCTCTTTCAGGATTCAAAGCAGATTTGGTTCTGAGTTCAGGGAGATCTTAAAGGCAGCACATTTACTTTGTGCATCCTCAATCTGAATCTTACATGAAAGATGAGCACAAAACCAAAACCAAAATGAGGGCAAAGATGGACAAACTAGAGAGACTATGGCTGTGTACGAAATGATATAGGGCCAACGGGTCAAAAGTAGTCCACTATATAGGGAATAGGATGCCATTTCAGACACAGCCTATGTCCATATTAACCCTGTGGTCCTCTGCTGATTATGATACACAATTACCATGAACAGACATGAAAACTGAACATAGAGAGGGAGTGAAGGGGGAAAAAGGAAGAACATCCATACAATAAACATTAACACGTGTCAGATTAAATGTTAGTGTCAGAATGCTCTATCCTCCAGTCGGTCGACGTGATAGATAGGCCCCAGGACACATGTGCTCTTTCCACTAATCAGGCTGATGCTATGACATCACACTGCCCTGATTGGTCATCCCTTCTGAGGCTAAAAAGCCCTCTGTCCAGTAACATGGCCCCCCCTCTGACAATCCCCCAGTAACCCCAAGGTTTTGTGGCCGCAAGCGTTTAAGAGTAGATAGTGATGACCTCGCGTCCGCCCCCACGGACCAGGAGGACCCGGTTCAGACCCTCCAGCAGAACCTCCAGGAACTCCATGTCTGAGACACCAAGGGTCAAAGAGGAAACAAGTCACATCACATGACAGGGGTTTATGCAGGTCACGTGACAAGGGAAGTACATTAGCTATAAAGCTATTAGTTATAGTACGTTTTAAAGCTACACTACATGACTAAAAGTATGTGGACTCCTGCTCGTTGAACATCTCATTACAAAATCATGGGCATTAATATGGAGTTGGTCCCCCCTTTGCTGCTACAACAGCCTGCACTCTTCTGGGAAGGCTTTCCACTAGATGTTGGAACATTGCTGCGGGGACTTGCTTCGGTAGTGAGTGTTGCAACCGAGGACAGATTACTTTTACGTGCTCCGCGCACTCGGCAGTTCTGTGAGCTTGTGTGGCCTACCATAACAGCACTTACAATTGACCGGGGCAGCTCTAGCAGGCCAGAAATTTGACGGACTGACTTGTTGGAAAGGTGGCATCCTATGCCACGTTGAATGTCTGTCAGCCAATGTTCCCTCTAAGTGAGAAGCACAAGATTGAATTTCACTCAACTTTCGAGAGCAATGGTCACCAACCACTCGATCTCCAAGGCATTCCTAGTCGATTGCCAAACATTTCGGTAAAAAACCCAACGATAAAGCTTTGTGTTCCTATTGTTTTGATATGGTGTCATATAGCCTACCTCAAATTTTGAAATATATTTTGAATTGTCCTGAACAACAATTCACTGGCAGAGCAATTCAAGCAAAGCCAGTATGCGGCGATAATATATTTGGCCTATAGCTTACTGCACAAACCTCATTGCTACAGGGCTGTTTTTAATTGGTTAATGTTTTTTAAGTCATGTTAAAAAATAAATCTGAACAGTAGATCTCGGCTTGCATTTTGACTCAAAGTGATCTTCTTGATTCAGAAAAGGTTGGTGACCACTGTTCTATAGTTTCCCTTTACTGTGGCAATTGTGATCGAATCAACGCAATATCAGTCACTTTCAATGCAACATAACGAAACAAAACGAACTATGCAAGAGATTTTGTTGTAGGCAGAACGCATCGGAGTAGGATTCTATTGCATTGACAGGCACTACTCAACCCGTACTCTACACAGACCTGTGTGGCATAAACAATCAGAGCTCCTGTAGGCCTATATGCAAATAGACCATTGCCATATATGGATCTGTGCCATTCACTTTGAACTGGACTGTGTTTACAGCATGAGCGATTGTGAGTAGATGCACTTGTTTTGAGATCAAAGCGAGAGCTGCATGTCGCCACATGCACATTTTGTTCTTATCCTTTGCTAGTTAGTAAGTTATTAGCCCAGTTATAGATTATTTGTAGTTGCACAGAATTATCACACATTCAAGTTTGCACTCAGCAGACCTGAAATTTGCTCAGTGCAGATTTCTTTTTTGAGAGAACACTGCTGTCAGCAACGGGTGTGGCTGAAATAGCCAAATCCACTCATTTGAAGGGGTGTCCACATACTTTTGTATATATAGTGTACAATCAACAACTTAACTATTAACTAAACAACCTTTGTAAAGAGATCATCCTCGACCTTGTCAGATCGCTGATGACGATACCTTTCAAGTTAACTTGGGGTAAACGTATTCAACTAAGCAATGTACAATTCAAAAGACACGCATAGTACAATTTGAATAAACAGCCGTTTGGCTGTAAAGGATACAGTTCTCGTCGCCCCCTCTGTTTTTGGGCGGTCCCGGCATGTTGAGCAGGACCAGGTGGGCTCCCTGTGACTTGTTGACCACCACCTCGTTCAGCTTGACCGCAGTGTGCATCCGGCGCACGTTGGACTGGTTCCTATACCACACAAGGATGACAGTGAAGAAGGGCAGGCTGAACCCAACACAACCCTGACCCTCTAACTTCTGTCCCTGACTTCTCCAATAATATTAAATGGACTGAATTTACATAACACTTTTTCAGAAGCTCAAAGCTCTTTACATTGAATCCTAACTAGAAACATGGAAACTAATCTGTCACTCTTCTCACGTAACACTCATTAGTCTAAACATTCATTAATGATTGACAAAACACTTCCTGATCATGTTTTTTTTAAATGAATAATTACAGCGCTATTGTCAGATTGGCAGCCTTTAGCACACAGATGAGAACATGAAGCAGGCCAGCTGGTGGTTATGACAGTGAAGCCTTGGGAGTTATTATGTCACTCTGAATGAAGGCTCAGGATGGGCAGTCAAAGCAGCATCACACTTCAAACAGCAGCAGTGGCAGTAGGGTGGTAGAGAGGATAAACTATTGTAGACCTGGTATACTGACAAATACAAATGGGCAAGCCTGTGGGTATGAAATCTTCCATTGTATAACAAAGCAATAAAGGCCTGAGGAGGTGTGCCTGGATACAGCCTTTAGCAGTGATATATTGGCCATATACCACAAACCCCTGAGGTGCCTTATTGCTATTATAAACTGGTTACCAACATAAAAAGAACAGTAAACAAGTAGTTTTGCATCATACCTGTGGTATATTGTCTGATATCCCACGGCTTTTAGCCAATTAGCATCCAGGAGTCAAACTACCTGGTTCCTAGCACTGCGTTGTATACACAGTATTCCAATATTCAATTGACCAGTTCAATGTGATATTGGGTGTAATATTGAAAGCCCTAGTTGAGTTAGAGTGCACAGCAACACCAAAAATGCAGAGCATGATATGCAAATGGTTTGAAGCAGAAATCGCCACATCACAAATACAATGAGGCACTTCCAAACAAAACATACGCTTTCCACCCAGTTGAGATTTAAGGACAATATCATGTTGATTGCAATGACCAATTGAAATGGATTTTGGACCACTGATATTCTTAATTCTTTGGCTCTATTCCTATACAGAACAGATGCATGGGAAATAAAGCAATGTTGTTTACACGGCTAAGGTCTGTATGGAAAGCGCAATTTTGATTGCACATGCTACATAACATGACATGTGTACCACAGGTACACACACACAAACAAACACACTTGCATGCACACACACAGACACACACATAGTCCCAGTGGCTGGGAGGTCAACAATATGGAGGAGACAGAAAAGGACTACTGTACACAGACATTCACACACAGCCTACGGCACTATGGCAAAGAGAAATGTGACTTACAGACTCTCCCACTCTCTAGAAGGAGGAAAACGAGACAAAACAACAGAAACCGACTTAGATGTTTTATAGAAACCCCTTGCATGTCTACTGTTGCACATGCCAACCACCCCACAGTTAAACACTTCCCTCAGTTTAAAGGGATGGTCAAAGTCAGATGTTTTCATTACTCAAAAGTAGTCAAGAAGCGCGAAAACATCAGACAAACTTTGATTTGGAAGTGAACTATCCCTTTAAAAACGGTCTTGATAGTATCCAAATCATATTTGGGCTTGTTACAATTTTGGGCTATGTAATGTACTAGTGGTTATATCTGCCTTTTTGAGTTGGTGGGTTCTGACACACAAAGACATGATGATCATTAGTTCAGACAATGCATTTGGTCTGCGTGGTGGGGCATGCACTGGATGTGTCCACACACACAGTCACACAGGTCAACATGGAACATGCCAACGCAGCCTGAACACACACCATGCAGGACATGTAACCATTTCAAACCGGCAGGCTCCGGGGCACCTGCAGTGTGAGCAACTGTCCACTTGGCTCTGGAAGGTTTAAGGATAAGAGGGTCCATAAGTAGCACCTGACTTACGGTTTCATGTTGAAGATGTCGCGCACGCCCATGTTGGCCTCGGCGCGGTTGCGGTTGCGCTCGGTGAGGAACTTATCCTTGGTCCAGGTCATGTGGACCCGGTCAGGGCCAGCGTCGGCCTTGTCGTTAAGCGCGGCGTGAGACGCCGTGTTTCTGTCATGGATCAGCTGGGCCTGAAGGAGAGGGAGATGATGAGAGAGCGAGAGAGAACAAAAGAGAGAGACTACAGGCTAGAAACCATAGAGTTGCACAAACCAGGTAGGTTATTATAGTTGTGTTTTTAATCAGTGTTTTTATTTCTATTCATTTTTTTTTCATTTTTGGGTAAATTCTGTTTAGATTTACTCATTTTTACTTAGGTTAAGTAAAAATATATATATTTATTTTTTTATATGATTTAGTATTAGTTTTAGAGACAGAAAGCATGCATGGGACGCTAGGGGCCATTGGTGTTACTTGTGTTTTTTAGGATGTCACTTCTTGCAAATGAGGGGCAGTAATACTTAAGGTGATGGGTCAGGTCATTAGTTAGGTTTAAATTAGAAAGTAAATCTCAATGTGACTTGGATTTTAAAATAATAGCACAGACTGGTGCAAAAAGTATGGTGGAAGAAAACTCTCTCGCCCATGTTTACACCAATCCAATGCTTTTTAGTAGGACATGTAAACATAATCAAGTTAGCTACCTAGCCATTTTTTTCCCTTATAGCTGGTGATAGTTAGTGATAGCTAGTGATAGCTAGTGATAGTGAGGCACAAGCTAGGCCTATTAGAAACATCACCATCTCCCGGCCACATTTACCATCCAGATTCAGTAGCTTGGAAACCCTCAAAAAGCATGAAAACCCTATTGAACACCACATTAGATTTTTGCCTAAAGTTGAAAATAAATAAATTAATGAACATAATTCCTGTTTTTTATTTTATTTAGTTAGTTTTGGAGTCAAAGATAATAGTTTCAGTATAGTTGTAGTTTTTCCGAACAGATTTTTTATGATTTTATTTCAGTTTACTAAATCGTTTTTTCCTAATTAGTTTTAGTTACTATAATAACCTTGCCTGGTAGCAAGAACAACACCACCAAGACAATCAACAAACATAGTAAAAACATTTATGACTGACTAACGCAATCAAATCAAAATCCATGACGTGCAAAACAACACCAGTGTTCTCTAAACAGGCCAATATCCCATTAATGAGGAGTGAGGTACAAAGTACTGTCTGGAGCTACAACACAGTGAGATGGAGTAATGGTGACGTCCACCGAGAACTAACCAGGTGGAGAGGGATGAGGGGAGGAAGGAGAGATGAACAAAAAGGAGGATTACACCACAGTGCACGCATGCGGAATGAGGTGAGTCCATGGCGTCCATTATGCCACTACGGTGAGTAACCTGCACAGTTACACAGCCACGGTCACCATCTACCATAGAGGGTCTATCCGGGGATGACTTTAACTGGACAGTTTGATTGGGCTTTAACTTACTTTAGGTCCCTGACTGTTAGCAGCTGTGGATGTGGCTGTGTAAGTGTGGTCTCTGGGGGTTGGTGACTGGGGTGTAATGGTAGTCTCAGTGGGGGTGAGAGGCTGCAGTCACAGGGGAATTGGGGGTACAGATGGTGGGTGTTGGCTACCTCGTCCTCCTGTGTGTCCTCCAGCTCTCGACTGGGGCCAGATTCTGAGCCCGTGGCTCCGGTTTGGTTATTCCTCCTGATGGAGCTACGTGACGAGTCAGTGATACTCTGAATCTGAGGGCCGTGTTGCCCCGTACCGCATACGCAGCCAGACAGGAGAGGGGGCCAAAGGTCATACAACGAACACTAGGCCAAGGTGGGCTAGGATAGCCCTGATACACACAAACCAATAACATACAGGGGTGGCAAGTAGAGTGCTGGGCTAGTATCCGAAAGGTTGCTGGTTCGAAATCCCTGAGCCGACTAGTTGAAAAATGTTTTAACCCTGATTTCTCATGTAAGTCGCTCTAGATAAGTGTCTGCTGTTTAAAACAATACAGTGCCTTCAGCAAGTATTCATACCCCTTGACTTATTCCACAGTTTGTTGTGTTACAGCCTGAATTCAAAATGGATTAAATTGATTTGCTTTCTCATCCATCTACATACAATACCCCATAATGATAATATGAAAACATGTTTTAAGAATTTGTAACAATTTTTTTGAAAATGAAATACAGAAATATCTAATTTACATAATACGTATTCATACCTCTGATTCAATACATTGTAGACGCACCTTTGGCAGTGATTACAGCTGTGAGTCTTTCTGGGTAAGCCTCTAAGAGCTTTCCACACCTGGATTGTGCAACATTTGCCAATTATTATTTTCTAAATTCTTCAAGCTCTTTCAAATTGGTTGTTGATCATTGCTAGATAAGCATTTTCAAGTCTTGCCATATATTTTCAAATAAATGTACAAACTAACCTGGCCACTCAGGAACATTGTCTTCTTGGAAGCAACTCCAGTGTAGATGGGGCATTGTGTTTTAGGTTATTGTTCTGGTGAAAGGTGAATTAATCTCCCAGTGTCTGGTGGAAAGCAGACTGGACCAGGTTTTCCTCTAGCATTTTGCTTGTGCTTAGCACCATTCTGTGTTTTTTTTTATCCTGAAAAACTCCCCAGTCCTTAATGATTACAAGCATACCCATGCAGCCACCACTATGTGTTAAAATATGGATAGTGGTACTCAGTCATGTGTTGTATTGGATTTGCCTCAAACATAACACTTTGTAAGACAAAAAAACGTGAATTGCTTTGCCACATTTTTTGCAGTATTACTTTAGTGCCTTATTGCAAACAGGATGCATGTTTTGGAATATTTTTATTATGTACAGGCTTCCTTCTTTCCACTCTGTCATTTAGATTAGTATTGTGGAGTAACTACAATGTTGTTGATCCATCCTCAGTTTTCTCATATCACAGCCATTAAACTCTATTTTAAATCACCATTGGCCTCATGGTGAAATCCCTGAGCAGTTTCCTTCCTCTCCGGCAACGGAGTTAGGAAGGACACCTGTATCTTTGTAGTGACTGGGTGTATTGATACACCATCCAAAGTGTAATTAATAACCACCATGCTCAAAGGAATATTCAATGTCTGCTTTCTTTTTGCCCATCTACCAATATGTGCCCTTCTTCGCTAAGCATTGGAAAACCTCCCTGGTCTTTGTGGTTGAATCTGTGCTTGAAAATCACTGCTCGACTGAGGGACCTTACAGATAATTGTATGTGTGGGGTACAAAGATGAGGTAGTCATTCAAATATTATGTTAAACACTATTATTGCACACATTCCATGCAACTTATGTGGTTTGTTATGTAAATTTATACTCCTGAATTGATTCTGGCTTGCCATAAAAAAGGGGTCGAATACTTATTTAGTTAACGCATTTCAGCTTTTCATTTGAAATAATTTCAAAAAACATAATTTCACTTTGACATTATGGGGTATTTTGTGCAGGCCAGTGATTTAAAAAAAACTATTTTAAATTCAGGCTGTAACAACAAAATGTGGAAAAAGTCCAAGGTTGTGAATACGTTCTGAAGGCACTGTATGTCCTATCTATTTACTGTATGTCCTATTTACTGTATGTCCTATTTACTGTATGTCCTATTTACTGTATGTCCTATCTATTTACTGTATGTCCTATTTACTGTATGTCCTATTTACTGTATGTCCTATTTACTGTATGTGCTATTTACTATATGTCCTATCTATTTACTGTATGTCCTATTTACTGTATGTCCTATTTACTGTATGTCCTATTTACTGTATGTCCTATTTACTATATGTCCTATTTACTATATGTCCTATCTATTTACTATATGTCCTATCTATTTACTATATGTCCTATCTATTTACTGTATGTCTTATTTACTGTATGTCCTATCTATTTACTGTATGTCCTATTTACTATATGTCCTATCTATTTACTGTATGTCCTATTTACTATATGTCCTATTTACTATATGTCCTATTTACTATATGTCCTATTTACTATATGTCCTATTTACTATATGTCCTATTTACTATATGTCCTATTTACTATATGTCCTATCTATTTACTGTATGTCCTATTTACTATATGTCCTATTTACTATATGTCCTATTTACTATATGTCCTATTTACTATATGTCCTATTTACTATATGTCCTATTTACTATATGTCCTATCTATTTACTATATGTCCTTCCTATTTACTATATGTCCTTCCTATTTACTATATGTCCTTCCTATTTACTATATGTCCTATCTATTTACTATATGTCCTATCTATTTACTGTATGTCCTATTTACTGTATGTCCTATTTACTGTATGTCCTATTTACTGTATGTCCTATCTACTGTATGTCCTATCTACTGTATGTCCTATCTATTTACTGTATGTCCTATCTATTTACTGTATGTCCTATCTATTTACTGTATGTCCTATCTATTTACTGTATGTCCTATCTATTTACTGTATGTCCTATCTATTTACTGTATGTCCTATCTATTTACTGTATGTCCTATCTATTTACTGTATGTCCTATCTATTTACTGTATGTCCTATCTATTTACTGTATGTCCTATCTATTTACTGTGTGTCCTATTTACTGTGTGTCCTATTTACTGTGTGTCCTATTTACTGTGTGTCCTATTTACTGTGTGTCCTATTTACTGTGTGTCCTATTTACTGTATGTCCTATTTACTGTATGTCCTATCTATTTACTGTATGTCCTATCTATTTACTGTATGTCCTATCTATTTACTGTATGTCCTATCTATTTACTGTATGTCCTATTTACTGTATGTCCTATTTACTGTATGTCCTATTTACTGTATGTCCTATCTATTTACTGTATGTCCTATCTATTTACTGTATGTCCTATCTATATACTGTATGTCCTATCTATTTACTGTATGTCCTATTTACTGTATGTCCTATTTACTGTGTGTCCTATTTACTGTGTGTCCTATCTATTTACTGTATGTCCTATTTACTGTATGTCCTATCTATTTACTGTATGTCCTATTTACTGTATGTCCTATTTACTGTGTGTCCTATTTACTGTGTGTCCTATCTATTTACTGTATGTCCTATTTACTGTATGTCCTATCTATTTACTGTATGTCCTATCTATTTACTGTATGTCCTATTTACTGTATGTCCTATTTACTGTGTGTCCTATTTACTGTGTGTCCTATTTACTGTGTGTCCTATTTACTGTGTGTCCTATTTACTGTGTGTCCTATTTACTGTGTGTCCTATTTACTGTATGTCCTATTTACTGTATGTCCTATTTACTGTATGTCCTATCTATTTACTGTATGTCCTATCTATTTACTGTATGTCCTATCTATTTACTGTATGTCCTATCTATTTACTGTATGTCCTATCTATTTACTGTATGTCCTATTTACTGTATGTCCTATTTACTGTATGTCCTATTTACTGTATGTCCTATCTATTTACTGTATGTCCTATCTATTTACTGTATGTCCTATCTATTTACTGTATGTCCTATCTATATACTGTATGTCCTATCTATTTACTGTATGTCCTATCTATTTACTGTATGTCCTATCTATTTACTGTATGTCCTATCTATTTACTGTATGTCCTATCTATTTACTGTATGTCCTATCTATTTACTGTATGTCCTATCTATTTACTGTATGTCCTATCTATTTACTATATGTCCTATTTACTATATGTCCTATCTATTTACTGTATGTCCTATCTATTTACTGTATGTCCTATCTATTTACTGTATGTCCTATCTATTTACTGTATGTCCTATCTATTTACTGTATGCTTATAAGACCTCCCTAATGTAATATCAGGTAATATCAGAGCTTTCCAGCCAAGTGAAGTCAGGGTATATCCATGGCTGTTCAATGTGACCCAAAGCACTGACAAACTAAATCACATTCCCATGACACTTTTCTCTTTACAGACCAACTTAAAATAAGTGCACTCAAGAAAGACACCTGAAACAACCGCATTGCATTTAAAACACTTCAAGATAAAGTTCTAAAGGAAAATACCATTCATTTTCTGATAAAGGTGTAGCAAAACAATAACAGATTATATCAATACTCGCTTAATTCCCATATTGACTTGGTGTGCATCCCAAATGGCACCCCACTCCGCATTTAGCGCACTACTTTTGCCCAGAGCCTATAGGCCCTGTTCAAATGTAGTGTACTATGAAGAGAATAGGGTGCCATTTGGGGCACAAGTTTGAAGGGCGATTGCTGCACTGTTGTAATGAGTGTGTCCTGCAGACAGGTGTCGGTGTTACCTCTCTCTCCCTCTCCGTCCGCGACAGCTGCATCTGTTTCAGCATCTGAGAGCGCTGCTCCATCACCAGGGTCTTCTCATAGGTGAAGGCTGAGATGTCACTGTCGTGCTGTACTCACACACACACACACACACATTTTTCCAAAGGGTAAACTAAGCATTATACATTTTTTATATTTAACAAAACCCTGATGAAACTATTTTATTTTTACCCCTTTTTCTCCCCAATTGGTAGTTACAGTCTTCTCCCATCACTGCAACTCCCCTACAGACTCAGGAGAGGCCAAGGTCGAGAGCCATGCATCCTCCGAAACACGCCTGCCAAGCCGACACTGCTTTTTGACACACCGCTCGCTTAACCCGGAAGCCAGCCGCACCAACGTGTCGGAGGAAACACCATCCAGCTGGCAACCGAAGTCAGCTAGAGCGCATTGGGACAAGGAAATCCCGGCCGGCCTAACCCTCCCCTAACCCCGGACGACGCGGGGCCAATTGTGCGCCGCCTCACGAGTCTCCCAGTCACAACTGCCTGTGACACAGCCTGGGATCTAACCCGGGTCTGTAGTGACACCTCAAGCACTGCGATGCAGTGCATTAGACCGCTGCGCCCCTCGGGAGACCCTTGATGAAGTTCTATTGAATTAAACATTGTATTAGTTTTAAAGTGTTTGAGGCACTTCCAAGATCTCCAGAGTATGAGAGTTTCTTCCTTTTAATATCTAAGAATATCAAAAGAAACTGACAAATATGAGAGACATTTAAGAGTGCTTGACTTGATTGAGCTACACCTCAGGTGTCGTCATCTCAAGCTATCGGTCAATAGGGAGATGTCAGTGCCCCAGAGGTCTACAGGTAAGCTCACCATCTCTACCACCTCCACCTCTGCGTCCAGACGGAGGTGGTAGAGGAACATCTGCAGGTCCTTCTTCATCTGAATACTGTTGTCATCCATATTAGCCACCGTGAAGATACGCATCTTACACTTCCTCCACACCTGAGATGCGTGGAGAGACAGGAAGAGAGAGCAGGAGAGAGAGGGGGAGTGTGAACACAAGTCATCCCTAGTCAAGGTTATGGGTGTATAATGATACGTGCCACTATTTGTGTGTTAATAACTAAGTGTGTGCATATGTCAGCGCGTTTGGCGGTGCATGCGTGTTTTTAATATTCCAACAGACTGTGAATGGCGCCACTATAGATACCTTGTGCTGGCGAAGGAGGAAGGGCAGTAGCATGAGCAGTCCTCCGTCATGGACAACCCACCACACGTCTATGGTGCCCTGGCCCAGGCGGTCCGTGTTGGTGGGGAAGCTGTCCACGTTCTTGGCCACAAGCAAGGCTTGATGGGCCGCTGTGGTCTCACGCACAGTCTCTGTGGAGGGGACAGAGAGAAATGCTGTTAAGCGCATGCATGCACGCCATCTATGTAATGGTATTGCATGGGGTTTAGTACCATGTGATAGGGGTTATGCTCACATGACAAGTAAACATCCTGAGCTAATGTTAAGACAGTTTTGATGTGGTCTCAAATCCAAGTGGGTCACACTGACTCACCGATGAAGTTCTTCCAGGATACGGGGTCGTTGGACTGTTTCCAGGTGCCGGGCCAGGCCATGAGGACTGTGTTGTGTTTCATGCCCCCAAGGCCTGCTGTTTGGATGAGGTGGGAGAAACCATCACGCAGGTTGGACGATGCCACCACGTGGCAGAAGCCCTTGGTACGCTCCGTCGTCATCGACGACTTGATGTTCTGATGGAGAAAGTCACGAAGAGTGAGAGAAGGTTTCCACTAGTTACCACAGCCAGACTGACTTGACACAATCGGAATGGACTCAACCCGTTCATCCATAATCACGGGTACGTTCAAGGCTTTCCCACCCTATTTCTCTCACCTACCAGGTACACGTCAGAACAGACAAGGATTGGAAGCCACTTACGACTATTGAGACGCGTCCACGGTGTATAAGCTGAGCCCGTGACTACAGTACCTGCTCGGCCTTCTTGACCTCGGCCTCCTTGGTCATGTAAGTGCCCTCCAGCACGGAGCCCACGATAGTCAGGCCTTTGCCTGCTTTGAGCTGGGTGCAGAAGGAGAGCAGGCGTGGGTGTTTCACGGTGTGGTCAGAATCCAGGTTCAATAGCAGCAGCATCTGGGGCCTACGACCCGGGAAGACAGGTGCGGTGAAACATCAGACAAGTCATACTGTATTGTATTATACAAGGCTGACCAAGACTCATACTGGTCCAACACATTGCTTTGATGATGAGATGATAAAGGGTACTAAATTTCAGATTATTGTCTAGCTATCTGTATTAACACCTGGGAACATTGCAGTGACATTTGTACAGACATTTGAGTTCAAAATGAGATTGATATAAGCCAGCACAGCTAAAGTTGAACTTTTAAACATCTATTGATGGGATTCCTGATGGCTGCAGCTGATTGGATTAAGTAATGGGTCATTCCCATGTCATCTCAGCAAGTCATGACACCCAACATCTCAGATTTTTCTGAAATCATTTCTGTAGTTAGAAACAGATAAGATTAGCATTCCTGCAACATTATTTTGTTGAAATATAATTTTACCTAATTGATTGCACCCATATTGGCCATTTTAATTTCTAGGATTCACATAATATTAAATAAATATAGTACCTAACATCCGATTTGGACCAAACTTTTTTCTAATGAGTAAGATATGAGGACCCACGGACCCCCCACACCTCACACCCCACGCCAATCCCACCCAGACAACGAGTATACAGTATCATGTTTCTATGTCTGACAAGTAGAATGGAGCTGCGGCTCAGAGCATTGTTTCTTCATCCTGTGTAATGTATTCTCAGTGAATTTGGTGATGTTTCTTTTCCCCTGTTCAGAGTAATTAGTCATTGAAGTTGTTAGGTTTATGTCCCATCCTACATCCTGGTATTACCAGGTTCTGACCACTAGATGGTGCTGTTAGGTGATTCTCAACATTAAATGACTTAATCAATCAGTGCTGTGGAGTGGGTAAGCGATTTCATCTGTATAGGAAAGTAATTAAGTGCAAATTGTATTTTTCCGTAACAGCATGGTTTAGTCATAATGAAAGACAAACACACACACAGTGCTGCCAATCACAGTGTAGGGTGCAAGATGCAACTGAACATTTGAGGGTGAGGAGAGAGCGAGAGAGGATGGAGGAAGATTGCCTTGAAGAGCTGGGCACCTTGTTATGACATGCATTATCTGAATTAGGCCCACGGAATTATACCTACGGAGGAGCGGCTTCTGTGGAGTAACTTTGAATGTCGTTGAACTTCCGAGTTGGTTTAAGGTTGGACCAGAGAAAACATTAGCTAGTTCGCTAGCTGACGAGCTTGTGTGTGCAGAGCAGCACTGGAATTAAAAACACGTCTTACCTTTTTGTAGTTAAAACATCCACTGTGAAGAAGTGATAACTATAGTACCCTTAACTAGCATTGAAAAAGTAAATCCATTCTTCTCTTATTAAACATCTCCCTAATTTCTGAATTACACCTGTTACGTCATCAGTAGGCTATAGTAACCTATGCTTCAGAGGGGAGGGGCAGCTAGCCTACACATACACACACCCACTGGCAAAGATTTCCCGCTGGCAGGCAGACGCTGGAATATGTTTCTGAGTGACAGAGTGAGGGACTGGAAAAAAATGCTCCTCATCAAAGAATGTTATTAACCGGTTCCCATGCTTTTAAAATAACGGTTCTGTTCCAGAACAGTATAGATTACTTTCGATATCAGTTCGGGTTCTGTTCCTCAAATAATTTAACTATTTTCCAGCTGTTCCCTGAACCGGTTCCAACTATTGGTTTTCTTACCTTGTAAGAAGTTTATGGACACCAACCCATAAAAATAAAAATCACCAGGAACAGCACCATCTAGTGGTCAGAACCTGGTAATATCAGAATGCATGATGGGACATACACCTAACAACTTCAAATACAAATTTCTCTGAACAGGGGAAAAGAAACATCACCAAATTCCCTGAGAATACATTACATAGAATGAAGAAACAATCCTCTGAGCCGCAGCTCCATACTACTAGTCAGACATGGAGGATTCCTAACGGCTCCAGTATGGGTCCTGCTGTCGAAGGCTGGTGGCACAGTGCCAGTTACTGTGTAAAGAGGCTTAAGGGCGCGTCGCGAGACGAGTGTGGGCGATGTATGGGAGGAAGTACTTGGTAGCCTGCCATTCGCATCAGGCCAGATGGCACAGGGAGAAATATTGATTTTGACGCTGTAGATTAGGGCTTTCCCTGGAAATGGGACTGTGGGTGATGCCAGGTGCATGAGGGAGAGGACCAAAGACTGACCTCATTCTTTCCTGATGTAAATGCTCCACTTTTTGGACAGGCACAGTCCTGGGGCTGCTATGCTTAGGCTTACTGGTATCTTTTTTTACAGTGAGATTACATAGAAGGCTCAGCGATTCATAAAATAGTAACTCTCTTTCTCTGGATTACTCAGATGACAAATGGTACCAATTCACTACATTCTCCAGCATAAAATTATACTGTTGTTCAGCCCCAAAGTTGGTTATTGCTGGTTGTTCAGTCCCAAAGTTGGTTATTGCTGGTTGTTCAGAAATGCGGCATCAATGATGGCACAAACAAACGTATATGCAAATAAACCTAATACCACGCACACACACACACGCACCTCCAGTTCTTGGTGTGGGGCGGCGCCTCCTCCAGGCGAATGAGGGCGTAGCGGGCGGCGTTGAGCGACAGACCATTTATACCATCACCCCACTCCTTCTCCGCCCTGGAGATTGAGAGAACAAGAAAAAGGAGGACTCAGAAACACAATCTAACATGCGTCCTGTTTGTGATAAGGGAACCAATGTACCATGCTACTGTGGAATCCAGTAACTCTTACCCTCTGTATTCAATGTACTTGTAGATGCAGCCAGCGATCAGCATGGCCACCAGGGCATAGTACCAGGAGGAGATGAACATCAGGGAGAGACACAGACTGGCGCCCAGGAAAGACAGAGCCCTGTGGGGGACGAGAGACGGACGAGAGCATGGGGGTCACAGTCAGTCATATAGGAGTACATTTTGACAGCCCAAAAATGACAAGCTGATTCCTTAAGTAATTAAACCTATCATATTAATTCAGATACTCTTCAGGGTACTCGGTTCAAAACAAGATAGCACATGTCAATCCATGCCGTCCCTAGGAGGGGTGAGTCACTTGAGTGGGTTGAGTCACTAACGTGATCTTCCAGTCCAGGTTGGCGCCCCCTTGGGTTCGTGCCATGGGGGAGATCTCCGTGGGCTATAGTCAGCCTTGTCTCAGGGTAGTAAGTTGGTGGTTTGCAGATATCCCCCTAGTGGTGTGGGGGTTGTGCTGCGGTAAATTGTGTGGGGTAATTTCCTGCCTGGTTGGCCCTGTCCGGGGGTATCGTTGGACGGGGCCATAGTGTCTCCCAACCCGTCCTGTCTCAGCCTCCAGTATCTATGCTACAATAGTTTGTGTCGGGGGCTAGGGTTAGTTATATCTGGTGTAATTATCCGCTCTTATCCAGTGTCCTTTGTGAATTTATGAAGTATGCTCCGTCTAATTCCCTCTCTCTCCCTTTCCTCCCGGAGGACCTGAGCCCTAGGCCCATGCCTCAGGACTACCTAGCCTGATGACTCCTTGCTGTCCCCAGTCCACCTGGTCGTGCTGCTGATTCAGTTTCAACTGTTCTGCCTGCGGCTATGGAACCCTGACCTGTTCACTGGATGTGCTACCTTGTCCTGGACCTGCTGTTTGACTCTCTCTCTCTCTCTAGCACACCTGCTGTCTCGATGCTCGACTATAAAAAGCCAACTGACATTTACTCCTGAGGTGCTGACCTGTTGCACCCTCTACAACCACTGTGATTAATATTATTTGACCCTGCTGGTCATCTATGAACGTTTGAACATCTTGGCCATGTACTGTTATAATCTACACCCGGCACAGCCAGAAGAGGACTGGCCACCCCTCAGAGCCTGGTTCCTCTCTAGGTTTCTTCCTAGGTTCCTGACTTTCCCTTTCTAGGGAGTTTTTCCTAGCCAACGTGCTTCTAAATCTGCATTGCTTGCTGTTTGGGATTTTAGGCTGGGTTTCTGTACAGCACTTTGTGGCATCAGCTGATGTAAAAAGGGGTTTATAAATAAAATTGATTGATTAGTTAATGTGCCCATAGAAATCGGAATGCACCATAGCACTGCAAACTGAGCTAGTTCCATGGAAAAGCTCAGCAGCTCACAATTGGGCTTTACTGTGGTATATATTCACTGTTACTGTGAAACCTTAATCCCAGACAGCAAATACCCTCTCTGTTTTAGTACAGATCCATTTATCGCTGGACACGCCATACAGGTGTGTGTGTGTGTGTGCATTCACTATACAAGCTTACACGAGCTGTAGGGTGGACCTTGAATACTTGGCCAGTTTAGGGTAATGAGATTTATGCTGCCGAGTAGGGGTGGAGGCAGTGGCAAGTCAAATTCAAGGACTTAAGTACTTTTACAAGCAATAATAATAATTTTAAAGGACCATCAATTTGTAATAGTTCATATTATGCAATTGCTTCTAGTCGCCACCAGGTGCCAGTATATCACCACAAACTCAATAAAAAAATAAATAATTCACCTTTATTTAACCAGGTAAGCTAGTTGAGAACAAGTTCTCATTTACAACTGCGACCTGGCCAAGCTCTTACAAGTTCTACTCAATAATATGCTGTTTCACTACTTACTAGATACACGAGTGGTAAGTCAGTACTGATGATTATGTAATTTGAGTTGTGATGAGTTTTTGGGACATGTTTTTATTAGGCATTCTACTTCTTAATAACTACGAAAAAGCATCTCGCTTCCGACTGGCAGCTATTGACGCCGGTCAGGAGAAGGGCTGTGTGAGGAAAACGGCACATGAGCTGGTAGGAGCACGGCTGCTGCTTGACCCGTGAATGAGGCGAATGGCAAAGAAGTTAACAAAATTATAAAATGCAACATATAAAGTGTTGGTCCAATGTTTGAGAGAGAGAGAGAGAGAGAGAATGTGTTCTCGGGGGGGGGGGGGGGGGGGGGGATCTGCCACTCAAGCTCAATTACAACATTCTCAGGTAGAGTAAGGAGGTTTGTTGCTAGGCTAACAGAGACTGCTATAGTACTTGAGAAAGCAGGAGAAAACAGTGAAGCTAATTTGAGAGGGCAGCACCATACAGAGTGAGAGAGAGGGGCTTCCTTTTACCAGTGGTAGAACTTGAAGCGGGGTCTCCAGTTAGGGGTGCGCAGCAGTGTCTGGAGGGCACAGGCCAGGTTGACAAACAGGTAGCACATCAAAAAGAACCTGAGAGGGAGAGGGATACACAATGAGGAAGTGGTAAGATTACACACGACTACCATTTGTCAGTAAACCTCCAGAAACCAGTTCTGCAACACTACAGTTAGGCTACAGTAGATGGGAAAGCAAGTGTGAGAGGGAGGGATGGAAGAAAGAAGGGAAAGAGAGAAAGGGAGAGAGGTAGATGGGGAAAAAAGTTGTGAGGAAGGGGCGGAGAAAGTCAGACAGACAGGTGGAGAGAGGTGTGAGACCAGGAGAAAAGAGGGAGGATATGATAGTAAATGGGGGTACTCACATGGAGAGGATGGGGGCGACAGCGTCCAGAGAGGCAATGAGGATGCCGATCTCACAGATCCCACCAGTCAACAGCAGGGCCCAGGTGGGCTCTCCATTAGCTTTGCCATGACCAAACACCTGGGACACAGGGAAATGCCAGAGAGTTAGTGTGTGTGTTGCTGTGTGTGTGTGTGTGTGTGTGTCTAAAGTGTGCATGTGTGTGTTCTGACCTGTAGGAATGGCACGATGCCGTCTCGTGCGATGGCCTGCAGCAGCCGGGGGGCTCCAGTGAGACTCTGCAGACCCGCTCCACAGCAGGAGAAGAACGAGCCAATCACAATCACCCAGGGGGAAGGCCAAGCAAGGATGCCAATCACCAGGTTCCCTTTGACCGAGTCCCCAAACCTAGGACAGACAGACAAACCGATGTATTCATTAGAAAAGTACTCAGACAATACACACGGAGACATGCATACCTACGCTGATGAAAGTAGAAAAATACCTTGCCAGCTGGACACAAACCCTTTGACCATTGTGTGCCCAGTGTAATTAACTTGAACTCTTAACCTGACAACAAGGGGCTACTATGTGTCACAGACAAATAGCTTTTTTAAGGGGAAACTGTGATGTTTTCAAACCAATTTTTCAATGTCCAAAACACCTATTTGTGCTTCTTATCTCTTAACGAGGAGACACCTTAACCCATGGTCTGTTCCTACTTAAGAAAACAGGAGTTTTTAAGCTAACTACAATAATTCAATCAAAGATTGAATGTCCAGATGAGGCTCAAGAAATAAACAAGACATTTGTCCTGCTTTCATACTAAGTGCGAAAAGTGAAACAGCACTTACTTGTCTCTGAGCACCACTCCCTCGATGCAGGCGCCAAACAGTATTACAGAGGAAATGTCTGGGTGACGCAATTAAGGAAATTGGCCTCCAGAGGACAAGAGGTGAAAATAAACCAGGGTCACATTCATTTGAGCACCAAATGGATTAGAGTATAGCAGGGAGAGAATACCTGGACTTGTCCAATAAGGCATTCTCAATTGTGATTACCATTGCAAAATGTTTTGCTACGTTTTCCTATGGAGTGCCCAAATGAATACAACCTAGCTTTACAGTTTACATATAACAACACAATGACTTGTCATGTTTTATAATAATTTGGTAGGTGCTTAAATGTGTCCTATTAGACACATGTATGGTTGGGCTGTTGTTGCTGTCATTAACGATACAGATGAAGGTGGTGGTGGCGATGGCCATGATGGTTCCTATGGGGATGGACTTCTGGGCGTCCCTCAGATCACCAGACCTGTTGGATCCAGCCATGATTCCTGTGAAGAGGGGAAAGCAAGTATTATAACATTATCAAGTAAGAGCTGTGCTGCTGCTTGTACTTTGGTGGGTCTAGGTCGGGTTACTGTCTCCCATCAACACAGCAACAACAGTTGTAAAAAAATATATATATTAAAAAAAGTTATAAATAGCTTACTTACTACTTATTAATGAAAGTTCTTCTAAAGTGTTAACCGAATAACCAATTGAAACAAGTGAACGTGCCTTGGTCTTAATCCCTTTCCCAAAGAGCACCTTCTATCTACAAAGATCCACCATTCTGTACCCTAGCAACGCTTCCCGGACAAGTGGACGTCCATGTGAACGTACCAGTGACGGAGGGGAAGTAGATCCCCACCAGCAGGGTGAAGAAGGTGGTGATGTCGTTGGCCACGTATGGCATGTAGATGTCCTGGGATGTGTCTGCAGCCGGCTCCGATGCCTGGTGCTTATTCTCTACCAGCATGCCATTAGGACCGTAGTCCCCCCAGATGTTATCTATTTGACGGGGGGAGCAGAAGGAGAGGGAGTGGAGGGGTGGTTAGGAGATAGGGAGAAAAGAGAGGTGGGAGAGGGATGGGGGAGATGGAGGGGTGGTTAACAGAGAGAGAGGGAGGGAGGGAGAAGAGAAGGAAGGGGAAAGAGAGAGAGGAAGGGAGAAAGATCACTAGTCACTATCCTGAAGGAAGAACACAGAGTTCATATGGAACTCATCAATCACCTGTCAGCACAAGCCCAATTCCATAACTTCGGGAATTTGAGGACTTTGGAAGTGATGATGGGGGAGTGGACATCAATGTCAGTGTTTTTGGAATGTCCTGAACATCTTGGACGTTGTGGTAACCCAAAACTATGACCGTGTAAAGTCTTCTGGAGGCTGTGGTAGCCCTGCAGCTCAGCAGAAATCTATGATGGATCTAGATGATACTGGGCTGACTGAATTGAACACAGTCCCATCTATCATATACAACATATCCTGTCAGTAAATAAGCCAGGGAACACTTCGACAAGACTTTCTTCAAGCATCACTCTGTTGGATCTCAGGAATGGATCAAGTTTCCTGTACATCTTCCTAATCTAATTTTCACAAGCGCTTCAAAGGCAATATAGTAAGTAGTCAGAGGAGCATATACAGCATTATGCGTTTACAAATAAACTAATGATCGTAATCCGGGTTTCCATTAGGATAGGGGTCGTAAGACTGAGAGGAAGCACAGGCTTTACATTAAGGTATAGTTATCCGCACAATCAAAGTTTGTTGGAATAATTTCATCCCAAATCAGTTTTGTAGATCTCATTACATGCATTAGGAGAAATCTGCCGTAACAAAATGCCAATTCATGAATAGAACAGATAGCCACTGTCTAAAACAATCTTTGTAAAGGTAGCCCGTCACCTCTGATGACACCGCTGGTCAGGCCAGGGATACCCTGGATCACAGTGACGTTGTTTAGGGTGAAGTACTCGTTGCAGGTGGCGTTGAGGTCCGGAGAGTCACAGAACAGGGACCACAGCTTGGTGGTGACCGTCACGTTGTCCACCTCCATCGTCTTCAAGCACTGGTCGAAGTTGTGGTTCTGCAGCGTGCGGTTCCCCAACAGGCAAATGCTGGGAGGAGGACATAGAACGAAACATTGAAATATTACATTTGACAAACAAAAAAAACAGATACCTTTGACGTTCTGAGGCGACTTATGATCCGAGGTAAGAGTAATGTGTGTGATCTCTTCTAGATGTTTCTGGTTGTATTTCTATACAAGGCTGTGAGTTTAGACTCACGGGAAGTCTGGCGGTTCGAAGGCGGTCTTGATGACTCCGGCGTAGATGGCCAGAATGGAGAGAATGACACAGGCCAGGAAGACCAAGGCCAGCTTGTTGACGTACTTGACACCCACGAACACCACCAGGGACATGAGGGTGAGGCAGCAGGTGCCGTACACCCGCATGTTGTTGAGCAGTGCCTCTGCCTCATCCTCCTTCTTCTCTGCCTTGAAGATGGCCGCGCTAGGCACAATGTAGGTCTGGGAAGAGAAGGGAGACGGGGTGTCATCAGGGAAGTTCGGTTCAGTAAAGGTACTGCGTTTTTGCACGTTCAAAGACCAGCCTTATCTTACAGTGTTGTTATCGGTTCAGAGCAGGTGGTCACAAAAATGATGGTATCTTTGCAAAGGATACTCACCAGTAGAATCTCTATAGTACCGAGGATGTACATGGAGCCAGCGAAAGTGGTCCCCAGGTAGAAGCAGAGCCCCACGGCCCCGCCGAACTCTGGCCCCAAGGACCTGGAGATCATGTAGTAGGAGCCTCCAGCTACAGACCAACAATGGGGGACAGAGTCAGTCACAACCACAGCCTTTGGGGAACTCACTTTAGGGTGTAGTGTAGTGGTATATATTGTTCCCTCTGGTGCTGGAACCCAACTCGCCAATCGATTTCATTTTCATTTGAAGTTGAAATTCAATGTAATGTCTTGAGGTGAAGGGGATTATAGGGCAGCTCAATTGTATTTTGAAAAAGTAGAAATGTACCATTATCCATGTTGGAAACCTACCTGGAACCACACCATTCGTAGCAATGGCACTCATTGATATGGCGGTCAGCATTGTCTGCAAAGAGGGGAGAAAAATCTCAAAATATTAGATTAGGTTCAGCAGAAGCAGTATTTTTGAATCTAAACCTCATGGAATCTACAGAAAAAGAATCAAAAGGGGAGCTTATCCTATATTTAGTGGCTAAACGACACAGCTATGGCTTATAAATCTTTGGGAACACAATCGTGGGCGGCTGGGTAATTGATATGAACCCCGTTTTCGTGAAATTGGTCTGTTTCGGGAGTGTTTAATGGGTTTCAAAGATATTTGTATCTGACTGGTTGGTGGTTACATAACACTCCTCCTGCCCTTGAGCTGACACGGGTGGCAATGATTGACCAAAATAAATCCCTGTCCCCTGCTTCCTGATTTTCTTTCAGGCCATGTGCTGAACTGGAGAAAAGCCAATTAGCTGGCAATTTACCCCCTAAAGACAGCTTACCCATTTGTATGGAAGCAGCATTCAACAGAATACTACATTGGTGTCTGTTGTGTGGAATGAGTGAAATGGAAAGTGCTGTCCAGTGTCTATGTCTAGCCAGGTGGAAGTGAACAGGATGAATGTGTGTATCTATGAAGACAAATGACACACAGAAAAAAAGGTGCCATCTAGAACCTAAAAAGGGGTCTTCGGCTGTCCCCATAGGAGAACCCTTTGAAGAACCCTTTTTGGATCCAGGTAGAACCCTTTTTGTTTCAGATAGAACCCTTTCCACAACAACCTTAAACTCAGTAAATGAAGGTTCTTTATGCATTTCTGATTGCATCGAATAGGTGAGCGTTGTACACTGGCTCATCTCTCCTGCACAAGTAGGCTATTCTTTCAATTCTTTACTGACATACCTTGCATTTAGCCATGTAGAAAGTTAGAAACCGCTTCTTCATTCATATTACTACTAGAGGACAGAATGCATTTATTTGTAGTTGTGTGAACTCATCTTCCACATGTCCAAAACAATATTGGTTCACACCACTGCTAAACTGTATGCCAATCACAATTAAAGCCTACTATTACTTTAGTGATCATGTCGACACATTTTGACGAGCAGTGGCTCTTGGATGAAATAGAGACAGCAACGGATTCGACACACACACACAACCACACCCACACACACAGCCACACACACAGCCACAGCCTAAAGCTGCTCAATCCATTACAGTCATTAGGTAACACACTGGGAGTCGCGTGGCTTCTATTGTTCATAGCTCTTAAGCCGATGGGCGAGGAGGAGAGTACTTCCGTCCGATAGCGCATAGACAGGAAGGGCTCAATCTTGAGCCTAGCCTTAAGCCTTTCTCTCTCCCGCCGCACCAAAGCTTTGAGGAACCATTGTCTGAGGGGGCTGGGTTAATAAATATAGCCAGGCCCCTGTGTGTCAGAGAGGCTTGTGGCGAGACAAGACAGAGAGGATTAGATATCAAGCTGCCAGGTGTCATCAGTAGCGGGAGCTCTACGTCCCTCTAAGTCGAGCTTCACGGCTAAATATAGGGGGATCAGTGACCAGGACTGACTAAATCACTCACTCCCTCTCAATCTTTCTCCGGCTCTCTTTCTCACACTGCCTCCCTTTCAATCTTATTCTCACACTAACACAACACCACCCCACCAATTCAAAATGGATTGGTAATTTAGCAGATTCTGATGGCATTGTCTGCACAGTTTATAATATACATACTGTTAGTATTCACATCAATGACCACAGCCTTCAAAAATGTTGTACAAAGGGAGGTTTTGAAATAAATAAATTAACCCCATACATAAAATGTATCCACACATGACTAGGTCGCTTTGGATAAATAAGAATATTAATATTTTACTTACACAGGAGCAGGTCATAACCACAATGGCCAGGGACTCCATGATGCCAGCGGTGCCCACGATCCAGGTGAGGCGCAGGAACAGGATGACCCCCAGGATGTTCTGCAGACAGGGCAGGTACACCCCGATTAATGTGCCCAACGCAGGACTCTGAGAAGGGAGGGCGCAGGGTGGCGACAGGTAAAGGAGATCAGTTTCACTATATCAATCATATTCACCTACTGTAGTATTTAGAATGGATTACATTTAAGATATTGCTTTTTATTACCTGTCATGACAATTTGATATGGGGGAAATCCCATCCACCATCATAGTGTACCACGCAACTATAATATTACTCAAACCCACTATTAGGACAAAATGCCAAAGTGAAAAGCATCGGAAAATGCATTTTTCTTTAACCATTAAATATTATTGTCTGGTCTGGTGCCTTATATGACGCATTGCCTTGGCCAGGAGCTTAATAACACGTTTGTAAGATACATTGAATTCAATCCTTGTTTCCCGCAATTGAACTCAAACACCCCACCAATTATTGTGTTTTTTGATAAATACATGCATTCAAGGTCAAAAATATACCAAGGAGTCATGGAGATACAGTACAAGCATTGTTGCTGGAGGAAAATGTCCCATTCTCAGAGTATAATCAATATCTTGACCTTATCACCTTCTGGAAAATGTACAGCGAAGCAAACAGTTCTACTCTGCACCGTGATTAAACTTTCCAGAACTTTCATCACAGGTATCGCCCTCACAGATCCATTCCAGAAAAATACGTTTCGCAACAGCTCAAAAAAAGGAGGGGATACCGCGATTGTTAAAAGAAACGGAAATGGACCTGAATGTAGAGTACCGTCCCCTATTTCTTCAAAGTTGTAGCTACCTTTTCGACCATCTCTCAACCTATAACTAAAGGAAAGTCCCACTATCCTGTTCTGAGAGTGGAGGACTGGACAGGCCAGGGGTGTTATTCTCACTCCATCCTTGGCACTCTAGCACCAATCAGAAATGCCTATCCGCATCTGGTCTCCATGCAGAAAATGTGACGGGGCAATTGGCATGGGACAGAGGTTGTGGTTACTGTGGAATTGCAGCACCACTTGGAAAACAGTGTGGGTATTTTCTTTAGATTTTTAGCAACAAACTGGCTTGGAAGAACAACTTAATAAAAGGTTCCTCCAGGCTGAAACGTGAGAGAAGAAGTATAAAGGGCTGGGTTGTGTCAGACCCGTGGAAGAGAATGAGGTTTGTTCATAAACATCTTCTTTTTTTTTTTACTTGTACATTTATGATACAGTGCATTTGGAAAGTATTCAGACCCCTTGACTTTTTCGACATTTTGTTACATTACAACCTTATTCTAAAACGTATTAAATAAATGTGGTCCTCATCAATCTACAAACAATACCCCATAATGACGAAGTGAACAGGTTTTAGATATGTTTGCAAATGTATAAAAAAACAAAACTTATTTCCATAAGTATTCAGACACTTTGCTATGAGACTCAAAATTGAGCTCAGGTGCATCCTGTTTCCATTGATCATCCTTTATGTTTCTACAATTTGGAGTCCACCTGTGGTAAATTCAATTGACAGGACATGATTTGGAAAGGCACACACCTGTCTATATAAGGTCCCACAGTTGACAGAGAATGTCAGAGCAAAAACCAAGCCATGAGGTTTAAAGAATTGTCCGTAGAGCTCTGAGACACGACTGTGTCGAAGCACAGATCTAGGGAAGGGTACCAAAAAATGTCTGCAGCATTGAAGGTCCACAGTGGAACACAGTGGTCTCCACCATTTTTAAATTAAATTAAAATAAGTTTGGAACTAGCAAGACTATTCCTAGAGCTGGCCGCCTGGCCAAACTGAGGAATTGGGGAGAAGGGCCTTGGTCATGGAGGGGAACAATAACCCGAATGTCACTCAGAGCGCCAGAGTTCCTCTGTGGAGGTGGGAAAACCTTCCAGAAGGACAAACATCTCTGCAGCACTCCACCAATCAGGCCTTTATGGTAGAGTGGCCAGACGGAAGCCAATCCTCAGTAAAAAAGGCACATGACAGCCCGCTTGGAGTTTGCCAAAAGGCACCTAAACGACTCTCAGACAATGAGAAACAAGATTATCTGGTCTGATGAAATCAAGATTGAACTCTTTGGACTGAATGCCAAGCATCACGTCTGGACTAAACATGGCACCATCCCTACAGTGAAGCATGTTGGTGGCAGCATCATGCTGTGGGGATGTTTTTCAGCGACAGGTACTGGGAGACTAGTCAGGATCGAGGGAAAGATGAACGGAGCAAAGTACAGAGTGCTCTTTGATGAAAACCTGCTCCAGAGCGCTCAGGATCTCAGACTGGGGCGAAGGTTCACCTTCCAACAGAACCACAACCACACAGCCTAGATAACACAGGAGTGGCTTCGGGAAAAGTTTCTGAATGTCCTTGAGTGGCCCAGCCAGAGCCCAAACTTGAACCCGATCAAACATCTATGGAGAGACCGGAAAATAGCTGTGCAGCGACGCTCCCCATCCAACCTGACAGAGCTGGAGAGGATCTGCAGAGAAGAACGGGAGAAACTCTCCAAATACAGGTGTGCCAAGCTTGTAGCATCATACCCAAGAAGACTCAAGGATGTAATCGCTGCCAAAGGTGCTTCAACAAAGTAAAGGGTCTGAATACTTATGTAAATGTGATATTTCCGTTTTTATTTTATACATTTACAAAGAAATCTAAAAACCTGTTTTTGATTTGTCATTATGGGGCATTGTGTGTAGATTGATGGGGGAAAAACTATTTAATCAATTTTAGAATAAGGCTGTAACGTAACAAAATGTGTAAAAAGTCAAGGGGTCTGAATACTTTCCGAATGCACTGTAAATACCCATTGATTCTTGAAGAAAATAACTTCGAAGCTTCATGAGCTTAGTTCAACTGTCACACCCCATCAAAACCAAAAATAAAAGCATTTGTTTGCAAACAATGTCATTTTAAACAAAACACTGTGTAGCTGAAAACATGGTTAAACCTATAATGTTTATATCATGGATGGTCAGTCCATGACTTTGAGAGTGGTTATTTTTCTCCAGCTGTTTAGCAAATCAGTGGCGGGGTGTCCGCTTTGTTATTGTTCAAACTGTAGATTGCCCCTTTAAAGGACAACACCAGATAACGCAACAGAACACCAGATACATTCAGCCCAGTAGAAAAAGAGGTTGCATGAATGATTATCAACCATGCTTTTCACCCCATGGGACCACATGCCCCTTGGGTCTCCCGAGATGTGCAGCGGTCTAAGGCACTGCATCTCAGTGCGAGAGGCGTCATTACAGACCCTGGTTCAATTCCAGGCTGTATCACAACAGGCCGTGATTGGGAGTCCCATAGGGCGGCGCACAATTGGCCCAGTGTCGTCCGGTTTAGAGTTTGGCCGGGGTAGGCGGTCATTGTAAATAAGAATTTGTTCTGAACTGACTTGCCTAGTTAAATAAAGGTAAAAAAATCAAATAATTTCAGGAGGGGGTGCTCTGCAAAGCCTATTGCACAACACCCAGACCTAGGATGTGTCCGAAATGAAAGCTTATCTTATATAGCGCACTATTTGTGACCAGAGCTCTGGTTCAAATTAGTGCACTATATAAAGAACTAGGGCTCCACTTTGGATTCTGACATGCATTCAATTCTTGCTGTTTTGACCACATTTCATGAAGAAAACAACCGTCTGTGAGAAATATGACAAGAATGTGTTTTTGATGTCGTTGTGGTGGCCAGAGTCGTTTGATTTCTTTATGGGAGGGTGTGGTGGTGGCTTTCTTGGAGCATAACAAGTATTTATTTAACATTTTGCAGTGTCAAAACAAATTATTATACATACACACATACACATATATATATACACACACACGTATATGGAAGTTTACATACACTTAGGTTGGAGTCATTAAAACTCGTTTTTCAACCACTCCACACATTTCTTGTTAACAAACTATAGTTTTGGCAAGTCGGTTACAGCATGTACTTTGTGCATGACACAAGTAATTTTTCCAACAATTGTTTACAGACAGATTATTTCACTTATAATTCACTGTATCACAATTCCAGAGGGCCAGAAGTTTACATACACTAAGTTGACTGTGCCATTAAACAGCTTGGAAAATTCCAGAAAAGGATGTCATGGCTTTAGAAGCTTCTGATTGGCTAATTGACATAATTTGAGTCTATTGGAGGTGTACCTGTGGATGTATTTCAAGGCCTACCTTCAAACTCAGTGCCTCTTTGCTTGACATCATGGGAAAATCAAAATAAATCAGCCAAGAGCTCAGGAAAAAAATCCTAGACCTCCACAAGTCTGGTTCATCCTTGGGAGCAATTGCCAAATGCCTGAAGGTACCACGTTCATCTGTACAAACAATAGTATGCAAGTATAAACACCATGGGACCGCACAGCCGTCATACTGCTCAGGAAGGAGACGCGTTCTGTCTCCTAGAAATTAATGTACTTTGGTGCAAAAAGTGCAAATCAATCCCAGAACAACAGCAAAGGACCTTGTGAAGATGCTGGAGGAAACAGGTACAGAAGTATCTATATCCACAGTAAAACGAGTCCTATATCGACATAACCTGATAGGCCACTCAGCAAGGAAGAAGCCACTGCTCCAAAACCGTCATAAAAAAGCCAGACTACGGTTTGCAACTGCACATGGGGACAAAGAGTGTATTTTTGGAGAAATGTCCTCTGGTCTGATGAAACAAAAATAGAACTGTTTGGCCATAATGACCATCGTTATGTTTAGAGGAAAAAGGGGGAGGCTTGCAAGCCGAAGAACACCATCCCAACCGTGAAGCACGGGGGTGGCAGCTTCATGTTGTGGGGGTGCTTTGCTGCAGGAGGGACTGGTGCACTTCACAAAATAGATTGCATCACGAGGCAGGAAAATGATGTGGATATATTGAAGCAACATTTCAAGACATCAGTCAGGAAGTTAAAGCTTGGTCGCAAATGGGTCTTCCAAATGGACAAGGACCCCAAGCATACTTCCAAAGTTGTGGCAAAATGGCTTAAGGACAACAAATACAAGGTATTGGAATGGCCATCACAAAGCCCTGACCTCAATCCCATAGAAAATTTGTGGGCAGAACTGAAAAAGCGTGTGCGAGCAAGGAGGCCTACAAACCTGACTCAGTTCCACCAGCTCTGTCAGGAGGAATGGGCCAAAATTCACCCAACTTATTGTGGGAAGCTTGTGGAAGGCAACCTGAAATGTTTGACCCAAGTTAAACAGCAATGCTACCAAATACTAATTGAGTGTATGTAAACTTCTGACCCACTGGGAATGTGATGAAAGAAATAAAAGCTGAAATAAATCATTCTCTCAACTATTATTCTGACATTTCACATTCTTAAAATAAAGTGATGATCCTAACTGACCTAAGACAGGGAATTTTTACTAGGATTAAATGTCAGGAATTGTGAAAAACTGAGTGTAAATGTATTTGGCTAAGGTGTATGTAATCTTCTGACTTTAACTGTGCATACACACACACACAGTAACAATAAAAATGTCAACTACTATCCAATAATAATAACAATTAAATAATGATAAAACGTACAGTACCAGTCAAAAGTTTGGACAGCTACTCATTCAAGGGTTTTTCTATATATTTACTATTATCTACATTGTCTACATTGAACTATTAAATAACACATATGGATTAATGTAGTAACCCCCCAAAAAAGTGTAATATATTTTATATTTGAGATTCTTCAAAGTAGCCACCCTTTGGCCTTTATGACAGCTTCGATAGTGACCTGGAATGCATTTCAATTAACAGGTGTGCCTTGTTAAAAGCTCATTTGTGGAATTTCTTTCCTTAATGCGTTTGAGCCAATCAGTTGTGTTGTGACAAGGATAGCGGTGGTATACAGAAGTTAGCCCTATTCGGTAAAAGACCAAGTCCATATCATGGCAAGAACAGCTCAAATAAGCAAAGAGAAACGACAGTCCATCATTACTTTAAGACATAAAGGTCAGTCAATGCAGAACATTGCAAGAACTTTGAATGTTTCTTCAAGTGCAGTCGCAAAAACCATCAAGCGCTATGATGAAACAGGCTCTCATGAGCACCGTCACAGGAATGGAAAACCCAGAGTTACCTCTGCTGCAGAGGATAAGTTCATCAGAGTTACCAGCGTCAGAAAATGCAGCCCAAATAAATGCTTCACAGAGTTTGAGTAACAGACACATCAACTGTTCAGAGGAGACTGGGTGAAATCAGGACTTCATGGTAAAATTGCTGCAAAGAAACCACTACTAAAAGGACACCAATAATAAGAAGACTTGATTGGGACAAGAAACACAAGCAATGGACATTAGACTGGTGGAAATCTGTCCTTTGGTCTGATGAGTCCAAATTTGAGATTTTTGGTTCCAACAGCCGTGTCTTTGTGAGACGCAGAGTAGGTGAACGGACGATCTCCGCATGTGTGGTTTCCACCGTGAAGCATGGAGGAGGAAGTGTGATGGTGCTGTGCTGGTGACACTGTCAGTAATTTATTTAGAATTCAAGGCACACTTAACTAGCATGGCTACCAAAACAGTCTGCAGCGATACGCCATCTCATCTGCTTTGTGCTTAGTGGGACTGTCATTTGTTTTTCAACAGGACAATGACCCAACACACCTCCAGGCGGTGTAAGGGCTATTTGACCAAGAGGGAGAGTGATGGAGTGCTGCATCAGATGACCTGGCCTCCACAATCACCCAACCTCAACCCAATTAAGATGGTTTGGGATGAGTTGGACCGCAGAGTGAAGGAAAAGCAGCCAACAAGTGCTCAGAATATGTGGGAACTCAAGACTGTTGGAAAGGCATTACAGGTGAAGCTGGTTGAGAGAATGCCAAGAGTGTGGAAAGCTGTCATCAAGGCAAAGGGTGGCTCTTTGCAAAATGTAAAATATATTTTGATTTGTTAACACTTTTTTGGTTAATACATGATTCCATGTGTGTTATTTCATAGTTTTGATGTATTCACTACTATTCTACAATGTAGAAAATAGTAAAAATAAAGAAAATCCCTTGAATGAGTAGGTCTCCAAACTTTTGACTGGTACTGTACAATAACAGCATAAAAAAGTTGTTCAACTACTAAGTCCTACAACTAATATAAACAACTGCTTCAACTAATAAAAACAACTAACAATACAACTAATGAAGACAACTGCTACAACTACTAATATCACTAATAAAACTAAGTGCCTATAATACATACATAAAGTATTCACACCCCTTGACTTATTCCACATGTTGTTGTGTTACAGCCTGAATTTTAAAATGATTAAATTTAGATTATGTGTCCCTGATCTACACACAATGCCCCATAATGTCAAAGCGGAATTCTTTTTGTAGATATTTTTTTTAATGAATACAAAATTAAAAGCTGAAATGTCTTGAATCAATAAGTATTCAACTCCTTTTTTATGGCAAGCCAGAATAAATTAAAGAGTAAAAATGTGCTCAACAAGTCATATTATAAGTTGCATAGACTCACTCTGTGTGCAATAATAGTGTTTAATATGATTTGTGAATAACTACCTCATATCCGTACCCCACACATACAATTATCTTTAAGGTTCCTCAGTCGAGAAGTGAATTTCAAACACAGATTAAACCACAAAGACCATGGAGATTTTCCAATGACTTGCAAAGAAGGGCAATTATTGGAAAATGGGTCAAAATAAAAAAACAGACATTGAATATCTCTGAGCATGGTGTAGTTATTAATTACACTTTGGATGTTGTATCAATAGACCCAGTTACTACAAAGATGCAGACGTCCTTCCTAACTTGGTTGCCGGAGAGGACGGAAACCGCTCAGGGATTTCAACCGTAGGCCAATGGTGACTTTAAAACAGTTAGAGTTAAATGGCTGTGATAGGAGAAATAAATAAATAAATTAAAACAGATTCTGAATAAGGCACTTGTACACGAGACAGCGTGCTGAACTACTTTTTTTAGCACGGCTGTGCTGCGGTCATAGGTATGAGGCGGAGCCGAGTACCATAGATCAGCACAGCCGTGGTAAGAACCTCGAGCGTACAGGCGTTGCAAAACCTCGAGTGTACAATTGGTTTTCTACAATGGGTTACCAATTAACCTCTCTGGGGTAGGTGGGACGCAATCGTCCCACCTGGCAAATAGCCAGGGAAAATACAGAGCGCCATATTCAAATAAAATGATATAAAAATCAAACTTTCATTAAATCACACATGTAAGATACCAAATGAAAGCTATACTTGTTGTGAATCCAGCCAACATGTCAGATTTCATAAAGGCTTTTCGGCGAAAGCATAAGATGCTATTATCTGATGATAGCACAACAGTAAACAAAGAGAGTAGCATATTTCAACACTGCAGGCACGACACAAAACGCAGAAATAAAAATATAATTCATGCCTAACCTTTGACAAACTTCTTTTGTTGTCACTCCAATATGTCCCATAAACATCACAAATGGTCCTTTTGTTCGATAATTCCGTCGATATATATCCAAAATGTCAATTTATTTGGCGCATTTCATCCAGAAAAACACAGCTTCTAACTTGCGCAACGTCACTACAAAATATCTCAAAAGTTACATGTAAACTTTACCAAAACATTTCAAACTACTTTTGTAATACAACGTTAGGTATTTTTAAACGTTAATAATCGATCAAATTGAAGACGGATGATCTGTGTTCAATACAAAAGAAAACAAACTGACGCAACTTTTCTGGTAATGTGCCTTTCTCAAACAATTTACTTCAAGTGACTCTCATTTAAGATGACCGTACTTCTTCATTACACAAAGGTAAAACCTCAACCAATTTCCAAAGACTGGTGACATCCAGTGGAAGCGGTAGGATCTGCAAACAAGTCCCTTAGAAATCTGGTGTCCCAATGAAAACTCATTGAAAAGACAGTGACCTCAAAAAATAAAATCTGAATGGTTTGGCCTCGGGGTTTTGCCTGCTACATAAGTTCTGTTATACTCACAGACATGATTCAAACAGTTTTAGAAACTTCAGAGTGTTTCCTATCCAAATCTACTAATAATATGCATATACACTGCTCAAAATAATAAAGGGAACACTTAAACAACACAATGTAACTCCAAGTCAATCACACTTCTGTGAAATCAAACTGTCCACTTAGGAAGCAACACTGATTGACAATAAATTTCACATGCTGTTGTGCAAATGGAATAGACAAAAGGTGGAAATTATAGGCAATTAGCAAGACACCCCCAAAAAAGGAGTGATTCTGCAGGTGGTGACCACAGACCACTTCTCAGTTCCTATGCTTCCTGGCTGATGTTTTGGTCACTTTTGAATGCTGGCGGTGCTCTCACTCTAGTGGTAGCAAGAGACGGAGTCTACAACCCACACAAGTGGCTCAGGTAGTGCAGTTCATCCAGGATGGCACATCAATGCGAGCTGTGGCAAAAAGGTTTGCTGTGTCTGTCAGCGTAGTGTCCAGAGCATGGAGGCGCTACCAGGAGACAGGCCAGTACATCAGGAGACGTGGAGGAGGCCAACAACCCAGCAGCAGGACCGCTACCTCCGCCTTTGTGCAAGGAGGTGCACTGCCAGAGCCCTGCAAAATGACCTCCAGCAGGCCACAAATGTGCATGTGTCAGCATATGGTCTCACAAGGGGTCTGAGGATCTCATCTCGGTACCTAATGGCAGTCAGGCTACCTAATTTGGTACCACTATTTTGTAGTGACGTTGCGCAAGTTAGAAGCTGTGTTTTTCTGGATGAAACGCGCCAAATAAATTGACATTTTGGATATATATCGACGGAATTAATCGAACAAAAGGACCATTTGTGATGTTTATGGGACATATTGGAGTGACAACAAAAGAAGTTTGTCAAAGGTTAGGTTCCCTTTATTTTTTTGAGCAGTGTATTATATTCTGGGGATGAGTAGCAGGCAGTTGAATTTGGGCAAGCTATTTATCCAAAAGTGAAAATGCTGCACCCTACCCCGAAGAAAATATAGGTCTTGCCCCGACACAACTATGGTTGCGAGCCAAGCCGGCAGGCCGTTCATTCTAGCGGTTAGGTTGCCAGAGACGCAACCCAGTCATTAAGTATTTTTTTTCTATATCTATTTACACTGTTGTTGCTTACCAAGATGACATTCAATGTTCTTGGGTGGCATAGTTACAGTTTTGACTTAAATCTTTGGCAAGACTTGAAAATGGCTGTCTAGCAATGATCAACAATCAACTTGACAGTGCTTGAAGAAATTTTTAAAGAATAATTGGCAAATATTATACAATCTAGGTGTACCCAAAAATACTCGTAATCACCGCCAAAGGTGCTTCTACAAAGTATTGATGCAGGAGTGTGAATAATTATGTAAATGAGAAATGTATTTAATTTTCAAGGAATGTGCAAAAATGTCTAAAAATATGTTTTCACTTTGTCATTATGGGGTATTGTGTATAGATGGGTCAGAAAAAAAATATTGGATCCATTTTGAATTCAGGCTGTAACACAACAAAATATGGAATAAGGAGTATGAATACTTTCTGAAGTCATAGTACATATATTTTTATTTACAAATATCTGCACATGTTTCTGTTAGTTTAAAAACACAGTTTGTTCTTAACATGTGAAAACGGGCTTTCTTAAATCACTGCGTGATCGTAATGCCCTGATTTCTGAAGGTAACGTATTCCTGTTGGGCCTTTGTATCTGAAAGATCTTACTCTAACCTCATGACGTACCCTTGGAGTTTGTAATAGCTGCTGTTGTAGAAAGGAGTAGTGTGACTCTTGTAAAGTTAGGTGTTCGTTAATATACACAGGGAAATTTGAGTTGATACACTCAAAAATAAATTGGTACCAATGCAGTTGTGTTCTGTTTGGGAGTGACAGACAATTCAGTGATTCATAATTTGTGTGTAACAGTATAACTTTAGACCGTCCCCTCGCCCCAACACGGGCGCGAACCAGGGACCCTCTGCACACATCAACAACTGACACCCACGAAGCATCGTTACCCATCGCTCCACAAAGGCCGTGGCCCTTGCAGAGCAAGGGGAAACCCTACTTCAAGTCTCAGAGCAAGTGACGTAACTGATTGAAACGCTACTAGCGCGTACTCGCTAACTAGCTAGCCATTTCACATCCGTTACACTCACCCCCCTTTCGACCTCCTCCTTTTCCGCAGCAACCAGTGATCCGGGTCAACAGCATCAATCTAACAGTATAACTTTACTGCGTCCCCTCGCCCCGAACCGGGCGCGAACCAGGGACCCTCTAACTAGCTAGCCATTTCACATCCGTTACATGTGCAATGATGTCTTATAATGGTATCCAATAATTAATTTGCAAAGATTGTTATAAATGACATCTGATTCACAAAGTAAGGTCTTATTCGTGTTGTAATACATGTCACCATAGTCTAGGATAGATAGAAGTTGGGTTAGTAAGTATAAAGGCAACACTAATCAATCACAGTGTAGACAAACAAAGTGGGAATGTTTGCATGTTCTTCGTGCTGCACACGTGCTGCACAATGAATGTTTGCTCTGGTCAAAGACCCTGTTCTGCAATCATTAATTCAGCAGTTTTTCAAAAAGGGCACAATAAAATCAGCAGAAAACACGCATGATGGGATACAGTAACCAATTGAAGACATTTTATAGACTTGAAACCATAGGCTGTTCCATCTACAGTACCAACAGTCCAAACAAAGCTATTTCTTCCTCCACACCTCAGAACAGCCACAAAGTCCCCACGTTGAGAGGATTACATTCGCTTTGTCATTATCACCAATATTACGCAGTAGGAGTCGGATGTGCACGGAAGTGGATTGTGTCACTAAGTGGATCTCAGAATTTAGAAATTTTATTTTAAAATGTTATTGTCCACACAATGTGGAGACGACAGGCTTACCTTGACTGGTTTCTTAGTCTTGGCTGACCCCTCATCGTCGTCTGCCTCCTCGTGCTCTTTCACCCCCTGGGTGAGGTTGGTGTAGTTAGCCAGCTTGTTGAGCAGAGAAGACACCATGGGGTTGCTGTCCATCTCTTCCTGTGAGCAAAAAAATACCATAACACAAAAAGTGTCATAACACCTCTTAGCATTCAAACTCTCTGCATACGGGTCAAGGAAATAACTTGAGACTGCAATGATGGGGGAAACGGTCAAGAGGAATTTAGAAACTGTAGAGAAATCAAAGGAGATTAGAAAAGCGTCGCTGGATCGAATTATAGTAGAGTAATAGAAATAGATTTCACAGTCCATAATTCATGTTATTCATAGGATTCGATATAATGTATCACTACCATAGAGCGGTTAGAGCAGCCAAATGGCATTAGACAGTGGATAGAAATAACAGAGAAAGCCCCTTCCGCACAGTTTTTGTCCCACTCCATTTAATATTGAATCCCTGACCAACAGACCTAAGTCAAAGCTTAGGTCAAAGGTCAAATGAAATACTACAGATAACTTTATATATAAATCAAGGCTGTTGGATGTTGACAGTTACCTCAAAGAGGGCCATGTTCTTCCCATCGTATAGATTCCCTTTGTCATTGTCTGTGTTGTTTATGAACGGACTGCTTTCCTTTGGCATGCCATCGCCTGTGGAAGCAGAAGAGACAGTTTTTGAGAAAACAAACCTCCATTAAAGTAAATGAAGTGGAAAAGATCATATTAAAATGACTGTTCGGCTGAGGTGTGTAAATGGATGACAAAGTAGGTTAACTGGCTGTTAACCAGAGATCAACCAGAAGACCTATGGTAAAAGCTCAAACCAACAAGGCACAGTTGAAAAATATATGGCAAATAAAAATCCGAAATGGATGATGTTGGAAGATAGATGGGAAAGGTTGAGTAGAGCTGAAGGGTGGGACTAATAACAAGATAAACAATGTAGGGCATACGGGATCTGTGAAATGTGTATAGGTGCGGAGCTATTGTGAAATAGCACAGTTACAAGTGGAAATCAAACTGGATGGACAACAGAAATAGAGGAAGGACTAAGAACAAACAAGAGAGAACTATTATAAAGTAGACTGTGTCTGTAAAATGTGTATAAGATGTATAAATTGAAGGTAAAAACAGAAATGTTTATCAGTTTACTCCAATTGGGGGATCGGTGGTAGGGTTTGCGGGGAATAATAATAAAGGTATACTCTTTAAAAAAAGTATGTATGTCTATGTAGGTATGTGTATGTATATATGTGTATATGTATGCATTGTGAATGGATATATATTTTTACCCCAAAAAATATGGGGGATTGGAAATGATGCAGACAATTACATTGGAAGCAACATTCTTTCCGCAATATTAAGCTGATCCACCCCCCCAATAAAAAATAAAAAAATAAATAAAAAAAACAAGGCCTGGTTTCCCAAAAGTTAAATCGCTAGAATCTTTATAGGAGCATTTCTAAATCTCAAAGCTGTTTCCCAAAACCATTGCTATTAACGTTACACTTGAAAACGACTCGTAATCTACCCCTGCCTCAGACCACTCGTAGAACAGCTAAGACTCGTAATCTACCCCTGCCTCAGACCACTCGTAGAACAGCTAAGTGCGCCGTTAGATCATTTTTTACCCTCCCGTGTCACTTTCTACACAGAACATCTCCACTAAACATAGAATCATATGGTTTATCCGTCTCTCTGTGACCACAGATAACTTCAGAAGAATGTTGACTTAGAAATACAAAGTTGCCAATCTGTTTTCAATTGATACAAACAAGCGACGTACAGTTTAAAAAAAATTCAAATGAAAACTGAGATGACTGCATTAAAATATAAACAGCAGGCTATAGGCCTATTTGAATCATATTGAAATACATTTCATTTTCAATCAATTGAGTTCTATTTGCAGCCGCAGGTGATACTGTTGCTCTAGGAGCTGATCCGTCATCAGTACTGTGAAATAAATCGAATGATAAAATAGACTTGAATAGAGAAAGGTGATCCGAAAGCAGAGTTCCCTATTTTTCGATCCTATCTATATCGACATGTTAAAATGACACACTTAGCGAACGTTCTCTCTGCGTGGCGTTTTGGGAAACACATGTTAAATCTCTGGCCGCCGTAGGATAGAGCACATTGCTAAAAACACTCGTACGCCTAAGTTCCATTGTTACCGGGAAACAGACCCAGTTTGTTTGGAAGACATGAAAATGACTCCAACTTTCACTTCACTGAGGTTCAGCTCAGCCCCATAGATTTTCTTTACTGGGACATTGGGGGCCATGATGGTGATCGATGTCTGGTGGTAATGGTTCATTGATCCAGCTATTACAGCTTGTAATGGAGTTCTGGATGAACCACGAACACACACATATCCTCCTCATGGTTGAGATGGTTCAAAAACATGTAGTACGAGTACGTAATTAAAGTTCGCTAGAAGCAACAAATATTCATTGATTACATTGGGTCGAAGGCTAAAAATAGAGTTGGCTAATGCTTGAAAACCAGAAGAAAAGAGAACATCAATAAAATTCTAAAATGATGACTGCTACAGAGGGCAGTGACAAGTGGAGATTATTCTTATTTAGCCACTCTATCATTTCCAATGGGCTCTGTTTTAGCATTAGCGTCAGTCTGGCTAGCCGATACCAGAGGAAAAACTACAGACCCAGACAGAGCGTGAAGACTAAACAAACAATGGGAATTAGTTATTTTGGTCTGTGTTACCAAAGCAGGCCTAACAACCAACTTTGTTACAACAATCAAAAGAAAATTAGAGATAATTGTAGCAAATTACGCAATCTTATTATTCTGTTTTGCTAAATAAAGTTCCCTCAAAAAGGGTTGATAAGATGTTTTAGGGCCTACTAAATCGCATTAAGCAATCACTAGACAATTTATTTGGCAAAGGCTCTACATTGTTCACCTTGCAACAATAAAATCGTCATCTTAAATATGCAGGCATAATTCATCCCATATATTTTATCTAATGCTACTTTAGCTAATGCTAGTTTTCAGAGGCTAATAGTATGACATTTCCTCTTGTGAGGAATTGTATATCAACACACAGCAGACTGGAATGTCAGAGTTGGCTGCTTTCATGTGTCTGGCCACAGCTTACGCTGCCATTCCGCCCACCTGAGGCCTAACAGCGTGTGTGGAGAACATTCTGGCACCAAACTGTGAGCCGAGCCGGCCCTTTAACCAGCATTCTGCAGAGCATCGGGCTAAGCAAATGTTTAGAGTAAGCGGAATAGCAGACCGCCTCTAAATGGGGGTTAAGATACCGTAGGTCTACGTATAGCGCTACCGAGACATTATTTGCGAGCGTCTCACGTTTCAACATACCCAATAGCCAGTGTCTCCTTTCCACACCCATTAGCCAGTGTCTCCTTTCCACACCCATTAGCCAGTGTCTCCTTTCCACACCCATTAGCCAGTGTCTCCTTTCCACACCCATTAGCCAGTGTCTCCTTTCCACACCCATTAGCCAGTGTCTCCTTCCACACCCATTAGCCAGTGTCTCCTTCCACACCCATTAGCCAGTGTCCTTTCCACACCCAATAGCCAGTGTCTCCTTTCCACACCCAAGAGCCAGTGTCTCCTTTCCACACCCAATAGCCGGTGTCTCCTTTCCACACCCAATAGCCGGTGTCTCCTTTCCACACCCAATAGCCAGTGTCTCCTTTCCACACCCAATAGCCAGTGTCTCCTTTCCACACCCAATAGCCAGTGTCTCCTTTCCACACCCAATAGCCAGTGTCTCCTTTCCACACCCAATAGCCAGTGTCTCCTTTCCACACCCAATAGCCAGTGTCTCCTTTCCACACCCATTAGCCAGTGTCTCCTTTCCACACCCATTAGCCAGTGTTTCCTTTCCACACCCATTAGCCAGTGTCTCCTTTCCACACCCATTTATGTGAGTATGTGAGTCAACCAAATTCGTTCATTCAGACCTGGTGAAGTGTGACCTGTGACTGCTGTGTGCTTTCATCTGTATAACTTTTGCTGCTTGATCCAGCTGCTGGGAATAAGAAGCTTGCAGCCTAAACCCTGTGGTAATTGTAAAGAAAGTCAGAATGTCATTGTGTGATAGGGGCCTTTAAAGCAGAGTAGAGGGCAAAGATATTATGGCAAATAAATTGATCGTGTGTGTGGGGAAGGATAACATAAATATAGGGAATGTGAGTAAATGTGTGGCGGCGTCCGAGGCAAGAGGAAGCGATTCCATGTCACACTCTTACACTGACAGACGGTACACTCTACAGGCTTTAATGATGCTAAATCCCAATGTCATCAAATCCCCTTTGAACCGAGGGTTAATTCCTGTGTGCTGTGTCTAATATTAGTGTGGTACTTGTCTACTTGCAGCATGCCACGTGTGTAAGAGAACCACAGTGTAAGGATGTCAATGGAGGAGTGATCCAGCAAGAATCCTGGAAGTCAGGATTGCTTTTCAATGGGGGATTATAGCAACTATTTATGGCTCCAATAGCACGTGGTCCTATGACCTATGGAAAGTTAAAGTAAAAATTACGTAAATTAACATTTTAGTAATTTAGCAGCCAATCTTATCCAGATTGACTTACAGTAGTGAGTGGATTTCAAACTAGTTCATACTTGTTCCCCAGTGGGAATTGAACCCTCAACCCTGGTGTTGCAAGCACCAATCTTTACCAACTGAGCGACACGGGATCATTTGCTTAGAGACAATTGAACATTTGTTATTCGTGTTCTGATGTCATAAACCAATACATATTAAAAGAACAACTTCAAAAGGTTCAGGTGAAGTTCAGAAATCTAATCAACATAAAACACCTAACGCATTGTACCGATCCTCATCCTCAGACAAAACATGTATTTTTACTGCTCTAATTACATTGATAACCAGTTTATAATAGCAATAAGGCACCACTGGTGTTTGTGGTATATGGACAATATTCCCCGGCTAAGGGCTGTATCCAGACACTACGGGTTGCGTCGTACACAAGAACAGTCCTTCGCCGTGGTATATTGGCCATATATTGGCGTTCAATCCCAAAGACTCTGCAGAAAACCTGTATCATGTCAATCATGAGACATCCCAGCAGACATCACAGCAGGTGATGAGATACAAATCCCACAGTGAGCATCAAAACATCCTCACCATGCCAAAGGAATTGACACTTATCCCTGACACTCACAGGATAGGTCTATGTGCCAACTAGCCTGTGCCCAGTCCCCAACAACCGGATGTTCCGGTTTTCATGGGAAATGGAAAGAGAACTTGTGATGCAACTTCCACTTTTGGACAGTAACAAAGTGCCACTCCGTCCTAAATCCTCCTTTAAATTGACTGGACTGGTAGGACAGCAGAAGAGAACCTCCCAACCCTTTTTGTCCTTCTTCCCGTCAAGACCAATATGTAGGAATCTAAAAGTGTGTGTGGGGAGGAGGGGGGGGAGTGAATTAGTCTGAGTGTGCAGCATGCGTGAGTGTGTAGGTGGATGAGTTTTGGAGGGAGTGGGGAGGGACGTCGAGGGAGCAGTTGGAAAAGTCCCAGGAGACACGGTCCAGTTTCATATAGGCTAGCCTACTAAGGCCAAGCTGGTGACCTAGTTTCCGGACATGTGGGCACATCGTCGCTGGCGTTGAACGTGCCAATTCATCCCTTCTCAAGATAGGCAGCTACTCCGGCCCAGACAATGGACTGGCCTACCTCTTCAAATCAGAGCACTAGCTGGAGAGAGCAATAGAGAGAAAGAACAGAGTGGGTGAGAAGGCCACGGAGAACACAAGAGGGAGATATCTAGAGAGAGAGAGACATACACACAGAGGTCTGAAAGGGTGCGGTTCGGGAAAGAGTATACCATGTCCATTGATGGGGCTGGCGGTTGTTATTCTCCGCAGCGATGTTGTGTGTCTCCCCATGTTGCGTAACTTCGGCTGGCTGCTCTAGAAGAATACCTGAATTCTCGTCATTCTTCTCCAAATCTGTGCACAACAAATGCTCGCACGCCATGTCCGGACCCAGTTCAGCTCACATAGAAGATATGGGACCCATGCGGTGCCATTTTCACTGTGTTCTCTTGGTCGGAGACTGCATAGTATGGATTGATGCATCTAGGTCATAGTATAAAGGTCAAACTACCACAGAGCTTTGCCTGGCCATGCATTAAACAAGCTAACCAAGCAGTGGTCAGTTAAGTGGTTGAGTCTCTTCTGTATCGTAATGTAAGAGTCTAACATTGGGCCTACCCTTTGCAGCACTGTGTGTATATAGGGACTGAGAAAGACCCAACAGTTAGGCCTATCCCAGTCAAAACTCTTGTTATTGCAGCAGACATCTTACTGAGGCTGTGGATGAAGGCCTACAACAAATGTTCCATTGAAGCTCCCCCGGAACTGTCGCCCAGAAGAAATATCAGCCCGCGCAGAGAAGCACAAGATTGAACTTTACTCAACTTTCTAGAGTTTTCCCCATTAGTTAACACTATCAATGTTCCCCTTTACTTTGGGAATTGTGATCGAATCAACGCAATAGTAGCCACTTTCAATGCAACATACCGAAACAAAATGAACTATGCAAAACTTAGTATGCAAAACTAACTAAACAAGAGATTTTGTTGCAGGCAGAGCGCATCGGAGTAGGATTCTATTACATTGACAGGCACGACTCAGAGCTGTGGTAGGTTTATAGGCAAATAGACCATTGTATGGATCTGCCATTCACTTTGAACTGGACTGTATTTACAGCATCAGCGGTCGTGAGTAGATGCACTTGTTTTGAGATCAAAGCGAGAGCTAGCGACCACATTTGTACATTTGTTCATATCCTTTGCTAGTTAGTTAGTTATTAGCCCAGTTATAGATCCTTTGTAGTCAGCAATGGGGGAGTGATTGCTTCCTACAAGAGCACAACACGTGTGCATTTCTAGATATCTTTGAAAGGCGAGTCAGGTGAACAGCTTTTTTTTGTATTTTGAGACAGACTTGAATAAGCTAAGTAGCCAATATGCAGAGGGTAGCATAATTTGTCTGATTCCCTGTAATAATGGTATGGGAATAATGAAGTCAAAGGTGAATTTATACAGTTCAATTGCAATCGTGAGACAGGATTAGCTGTTCAAATTCAATTTACAAGGTGTCAACACAGGCAGACATGCAAGAACTATCCATGCCTTCCCAGTCCATCCAATCAGAGAAGTTGCATAACTTGCACTGCATGAATTTAGCCTCAATTATTGTTATCCAGGAATACAGCAGTAGCCAATATTCCCTTTAACTCCAGTTCTCACAACTTTCCTATTCCCAAATGTTTTGATCAGAGCAAGAGGCTGCACAACCGATATCTGATACGAAGGTTGACAATATATATTAATATATTAATATTAATTTAACCAGGTTTGTTATGGACACATTCATCTTTTTCAAAACAATGACCTGAGGGTCAGACAATGAAGGGGCAGGTTCTGCAAATAATCGTCTATATTTCTTGGGTTGACTCATTCTTACATGTTGCTCACTAGTCTTGCTGTTGTGCCATTGGTGAAAGTTGTGTAAACCCTAACCAATGTGCTCCAATGAAGCATACAATGGCAACAATGTCTACTGTAAACAGCACTAATGAACTGAGAAAGAGACCAGAATCAAGACTCCTTTAGTCAATTTATGAAGGAAAATTTGTATTTTACAAAGCAATGTCCCACAAAAATTTGGTTGAGTTGAAAAAGGTTGTGAGTAGCCAATGAGTTGCCAACAGGAAGTGAGACTCCATAGAGACTCCTCTACAGCACCATCTTGGCCTAAAATGTTGAATATTTCATCGTTCATTGCTAAGGTAAATGGTTGCAGACAGTCTTACTCAGTCCGGCTTTCAACTTACTCTTGAACGCTGTAATTGTAGAACACACATGGTGTAATTTTGAAATTGGGTAGTACATAATCAGCTTTCCTCTTGTCATGTCAGTCATTGCATACCTTCGAGAGCTATTTATAATTTGTCAGAAATGTCCAGATAAACTAGCTCATGTCAGCTAACGTTTTTTAGTTAGGTTTTTTTAGACCATAAATTTTGTTGTAATGTTTGAGTCACTCAAATATCACATGAATACACATTAGGCATGGCAAAATGTATAGAATTGCAAGAAAATTTTATTTTAAAACGGCAATATTCTCTGCACCCCATGACAAAATGTGTAGAATTGCAGGAAATAAGCTTAAAACCTGTTAAATTTTCTCTCCGCCTACATGAGGGATGTGAACAGTGTGTCATGAACAGTGCTTGTTCCCATAGAAATAGACACCCGAGGGGGCCTGAGTGCTGGAAGGGCGGCCTGAGTGCTGGAAGGGCGGCCTGAGTGCTGGAAGGGCGGCCTGAGTGCTGGAAGGGCGGCCTGAGTGCTGGAAGGGCGGCCTGAGTGAAAAAGTTTGGGAATCCCTGCTCTAATCAGGGAAAGATTTAGACCTGAGACACCAGGTGGGTGCACAAAAAAACAGCATTACTCCGGACCTCGTAAGGCAAGATTTGAATACCCCTGCTATAAAGTCTACGTTCCAATATCCACAATTGCATGCCACTTAGAATGCAAAACATGGCCAACACTGTGCATTACCTCATTCTAAGTCCTATGTTAAGCTAGTATGAAAATTGGAACAGCAACCGACCAACAGCAAAAGAAAACTTCCAAGTCAGAAACCAGGAATATTGGTGAACATCCCTCTGCAAAACGAGTCGATATTTCTGCTTCCTTCAAACAGAGGGTATGAAGACAAGAAAGGGAAACCGTGCACCTGTGCTGTGTGACTGAGCTTCAGGTAGCAGTGAACTAATAGGGAGGCCAAGCGTCTCCGTCTATATGGTAATAAATGGCCACACAAACACACTATTTATAACCGCTAAGCTCCCTTCAGTGGAAGCTCTGTACAGTAAGCTTCCTAGCGCTCCCAATTTTAGTTTGCCTAAGGTTCACGGTACGAGAGAGAGAGAGAGAGTCAGAAAGTATTCCCTTCAATCCCTTTACCTCGCCTTACACCAACTCAAGCCCAGTAAAGACACCAAATGTCATCCCAGATAAATAAATCCACTTAAAATACCAAGTTTGGAAAAATGTATGCACTCACTACTATAAGTCACTCTGGATAAGAGCATCTGCTAAATGACTAAAATGTAAAACCTTCTACAAGAGAAATGCACACAAAACAAAACAGAAAGCCGACAACTACAGAAAACCTATAGAACACCATAGAACGCTCTGTCAATAGCCAATCAGTAGGTTAGTACAGCAGCCTTTGCAGCCCATAACTAGGTAGCAGCCTGCATCTAGGGGGGTAAGAAAGTCCAGCGTAGCAAGATAGAAGTCTGACTCTAGAGGGTTCAAAAAAATCCTCCAGGTGAGAGTCGCCCAGGCACTTACCCCTCCGTCGCGACTGCGAGCCTTCCCCTTGCTCCATGCTGGAGTGGAGAGGGGCTGAAGGGGGGAGACGTCCCTGTAGTGCTGCTGCTGTTACGGGGGTCCCAGGTGATAGAGGAGAGGCCAGGAGCTGTGTGGCTAGGGTAGAGAAGCTACGTCGCTGAGCGCTCTGTGAGTGAGGACCAGCTCAGTGTGTGTGTGTGTGTGTGTGTGTGTGTGTATATATATATATATATATGTGTGTGTGTGTGTGTGTGACACTTGCCAACAGAGATGGCAGCAGCCACGCATCCCAGCCCCCACCACGCTCCTGATCATCACCGCCTCACACACTCTCTCTCTCTCTCACACACACACACTCAGAGGGGAGGAGCAGTGAAAGAGGGCCAGAGGAAGGCAGGAAGAGGGAGAAAGTGAGAGTAGGAGGATGAGTGAGAGAGAGACAAGTAGGAGGAGGGAGGGAGAGATGTGCAGCTGCTCCTCTACCCATGAACAGCTAGCGCTCCATTATATTCCAAGCCTCTGAACAGAGTGAATGTGGCTCTTCTTCAGAGCAGAAACAAGGGTTTACATTACCACACACATCCTGCAAGCAGACAGTAGACACTCACATCCTCAGAACACAAACGCAATTGCCTACATGGTAACACACATTCTGTCCAAAATGCCCACAAGGGACATTATCCATGATCGGCCTGCCTTGAAACAAAACGGAGACCTTTGTAGGAAAGCCCCGTGCATGGCTAAGCAAGTGCCTCTGGTCCATGACATGTCAGATTCATTACAAAAGATTCATTACAAAAAGCAAAAGCGAGAGTGCAATCAATGACTGAATATTTTGCATCAAGCACGGTTGATAAAACAAGGGCACTTATCGCAAGAATAAAGTGAGTTAACAGTGGAGAATTGGGTTTGAGAACATGAGTTTAACTGTCGTCGGACTTTCAGTTGACTTTGCAGTTGGATGTTTGGAGTATAGCAGGGGATGACGCCTAGTTTATGGTGTCTGCGCTAGGGTGCCGGTGCCTGCTAAAGCTGATCAATGCAAGTTCTAGTAGGGTTTGACATATGACAACTTTGCTCCTCCTCGTTAGTCACATGGTACTGTAGGTGTCGGAGGTGGACAGTTGAGCTGTAACCTCACTACTGGGACTTAGTGAGGTGAGCCTAATCCCAACCTTAGATCACTGTGGTCAAAACAACCACACAGTAAAACAACAAGACAACGATACGATAAATCATCTCTAAATCAGTCGATGTATTGCAACAGACTTCTTTACAAAACAATAGAACCCAATCCAATAGTATTAGCTGTAGCAAGAGGACATGGTCTGGTAAACGTCTTTTCCTATAATTTTCCCATGAGAAACAGTTGCATATTCTAAAGGTCTTTTTTACAAGACTTTTCAAGCAAAAGGGCTGTCAATGAGAGTGACGGAACAGCCCATAGCCTAAGTAGTCCAAGGAAGAGTTTACCAATCAGGTTTGAGATTTAGAATTCAAACAGATGCCAACATGGTGGACTGGTTTTCCAAGCGTTGTACCTGTAACCAGGCAGAGAGAGAGAGAACTGTAATGCCCAAGTCCACTGCTCATTAATCACCTCTCTAAAACCATGTGAACTAGACAGTAAAATCACTTAACCAGATTAGCCAAATCCTGTTCTTTTAATAAAACACACCACTGAACTCTGTGCTCTGGTAGGGACAGGCAATGGCCTATGGTGGTCACTGGTCAGAAACTAAACAGTAGTACTAGAACGACCTGGCTTTGCCATCCAGTCACTGGGCCTCTGAAATGGCCTTGGATGAACTACCTACACTTTGTCATTGAAGCAAAATAGTTTGAGTGTCAACCTAAAGTAAAGGCTGTGCTGCGTAGTGTTCATATATAATGAGGTGAAAGAGAGATACAGTGCGGTCACCAAAAGTGAAATAAATGTAAAAAATAGGGATGCTTTGGTGAGTAGAGGGAGCTTGGCTTACCGAGGCTCTGTCAGGTCTGTTGTACTCTGTGAGGCTGTAAGCTTTTAAGACTATCAGGTAAATCACTGTTGTCCATTACGTAACAGTGACTGAGCGAGTGAGTGAGCGAGAAGGGACGGAAGGACAGAGAGAGGGTGGGTCAGCTGGGGGCGAGGAGCTGGAGGCTCAATGATGCTTAAACCGACTGACATCAATTACTCACACATACATCATAATGCAAGCAGCATCTACTATAAATAAGGTACATAGCCTAATATATCTACTAGCGTATAGCATCCCAAAACTCTTGTTTGTAATGTTACATGGCGCTCCTCCTTGTAATGTTACATGGCACTCCTCCTTGTAATGTTACATGGCGCTCCTCCTTGTAATGTTACATGGCGCTCCTCCTTGTAATGTTACATGGCGCTCCTCCTTGTAATGTTACATGGCGCTCCTCCTTGTAATGTTACATGGCGCTCCTCCTTGTAATGTTACATGGCGCTCCTCCTTGTAATGTTACATGGCGCTCCTCCTTGTAATGTTACATGGCGCTCCTCCTTGTAATGTTACATAAGAGATGCAACTGAATGGATCCTAGGCAATTGCTACAAGTATTTCAGGGCAGTAGGTTGTCTCAGGGCCATTTAGTTAGTCTGTCTTCTTTCCTCTCTGTCAGAGAGAGAGATGCGTCAGGCCAGCGTTATGTGAGCAGAGATGAGCGGACCATTACTAAGGCCAAACAAACCAATAACCACTCTGCTCTTTGACAAAGTGAGGGTTGATCCGAAGAGGATGTAGGGTCTGTTGAAAGTGTTCAGTCTAAATTAAAAACGTCTGATGCTTTTGTTCAACTCACGGATGGAACACAATGTTGCTATGGTTTCCTCTAAGAGAAGTGTTCACGTACTGGCTTGGCATTGATTAACTTGTTTTGTGGCCTCTAATGAAATACAATTCTACCATAATAGTTATGATCTAATTTACTAATATAAATTGCATGAAATTGTATACCTTTTATATTAATTTGTTCAGTGAAAAAGTGATTGTTTTATTAATACCACAAGAGACGTTCTTTCATTCACACACATTCAGGAATAAAATATTCCATCAATAACAACTGTTAAACGATAAATTCTTCAACAAACAAAAGGCCTAAATAAAGTCATGGCTGTGTTTAGAGAAATAAGACAGCAATGAAATAAAATGGTTGTGAAATTTGCCATTGCGTTTGTGGGAAGAAGTTTAGTTCCTTAAACTAGTGAAGTCACACTCATCACATGATAAAAAATAAAAAAAAATCAAATTTTTTCAATACTTTATTTAAAGATTTTCAGAACATCTTGTCATTAACTCCTGAGAGTGGGAAGGAAGAAGTTTACACAAAAGTCACAGTACGCCACTCATTCTCAATAGATTCTAAAACACAAGGGTTAATGGAGAGATGGACGGGATGGAGAAAAGTCCAGGCTTCTCCAGAGGGTGTCACTGTTAGGTAGGTCGGAGATGCTTCAGGTACTGGGGCACGTTCAGCGGGACGCAACGTTTTGGAACATTCAGATAGAAATGGACTGTTGAATAAGGAATACGGTTGGCTCTATTCATGACATTTTTATCTGCAACGTTCAAGAATGTTTTGCAACTGAACGTGGCCCTGGTGCACGCAAGCACACACACACACACACACACACACACTTCTTATCAAGAGAGCGTCCTTTGTGTGATCGTGATGAAAAGCACGATTGCACCAAAACAATAGGCTACTCTTTGGCCAAGATTGCCCTCTCAATAAGCACCAATGCAATGTACACTTCCTAACGGTAATTTGGCAAAGCAATGCACAGGGATTTGATCGGCTCAAGTAGGAACCAGGTGTTTTCCAGTTTCCCCTTCTAAATTCCAGAACCCATGGTTGTCACAGCAGCCAAACCATAAACGTAGGAAAACAAGCTGCGGGCTGACCACTTTAATAACTGACGCAATGGACGGAGTGAATCAGCAAATTTACCAGGACTCAGGAGAACTAGTGGATGTTCCTCTCTAATAGATTTGAACTTGTTAAACTAAGGCAACAAACAAGAGAACTACAGTTTCCACTTCATTTGGTTGCATTATCCACAGTCAGTGGATCTCATTAGTGGGCATAACGGATGTAAAACCTACTACCTAATGCCCCATAACACTTCCGGTTGTCTTGTTTTCCCAACTCAAAATTATCTAGTGAGAATGAACAACAGAAGAATGTCAACAGTGTCGATCGAAGCCCCTTAGTGGTGGGAGAGTAAGATTGGCAGTGCGTGGGGTCTGTACTGTCCACAGTAAAATGCAGTTAAAGCCATCCACAGGCGCTGAGTGGAGTCAATGTCAGAGGAGAAATAAACCAGCACCAGTAGTGACTATAGTCACACCTAGGAACCTAAACAGAAGAGCACAGAGGGAGGACAGAGAAAGCAGAAGAGTGGTGGTGTGTGTGTGTCATGTCGGGAATTTGATGAAGAAGCATGTGGAACTCACGTGCGCCCTGCTGCTGGGCTGGCCTCCAGAGAGAAGGAGCGAAAGAAAAAGAGGAGGGAGACAGTGAGAGGGGGAGAGGGGAGAGAGCGAAAGAGAAATAGGGGAGGGAGAAAGAGAGGAAAGAAAGAAAAAGTGAAAAAGACAGACAAAGCCAGAGAGAGATAATGAGATGGTGAAAAGCTATGTACCAACAGGCAGACATGGCTCTCTAGCTCTCTCCCACCTTCAGTCCCAGGTAAGACTCTAAAAACACTGCCCAGTGTTTTTCGTTTCAGACTGGCCTAGTACAGTACCGAACACACATCTCATTTCTCTCCTAACCCTCGGGCCAGTCTGAAACTAGTGGAGTGAGAGAGACTGAGTCCAAACACTGATTTTCACTTTCACCGGTGGAGGATGAAGTGCATTTGATTGTTTTTGAAGTAGGTTACATGGCCGTTTTGTAATTTAACCCTCTTTTATAAGGCCTATAATTCTGTCATCATAATAATGACATTACATACGGTTGCTATGAGCTGACGTATGCCGTCATTAGCTGTTTATGACATCTGCTAGCCTATGTAAGCCCTTATAACAAAGGGTTGAAGCATGAAGAGATATGCTCATTCAATCAAATGTAGGCTATTGTTGAATATTTTCTACTCAGGGGCAGGTTGGTGTTGAGCCATTTCCTGAGGATATAGCATGGAAACCAACTTGTGTTAATTAATAGTCTGCCAATGTGAAGGGGAGAAACATGCAGGAGGCTTATCAGTGGTGCCACATTGAGGGTCAAGCACCCAGAAGAGGGGCTTTGTGGGGCGGGTTCATAGGGTTTAAAAAAAACAGAACGTGTGATTGGAGGAGGCCACCGTAGCTCTCTCTTCCCAGACTCTCAAACAATCTGTTTTTTTACAAACAAACCACAGTGATACAGAGCCTGTCAATCAAATGAGTGTGAAAGCATGGGCAGCCACGTTGTAACAACGTTACTCTGTGAATCTGGATGGGGTTGTGTAACCTGTTGCTGTGTGTTTGTGTGTGGGCATGCGGGTGTGCTTATGTGTGTGGAAAGGTGGAAAGGCTTGAGGGTGGGCCCCCATTATTCAGACAACAGAGATACCAAAGAGAGACTCTTCATTCATAACCGCATACACAACCAGCTTCCTGTGCAGTACACACACTTCCCCTACAGCAAACAAGTGTAAGAGGCCATGCTCTTTTTGTGACATGTGACTCCCTCCCTGTCTCCTCCCTCCAACTGCAAACAATCCCAATGAACACATTAGATTACGCAATCCTCAGGCGAGGGAAGGCACTAACAGGAACACCTCGTATCGGTGTGTTTGTTCATAGAAAACACACCAATCACTTGTTCTAACACCACTGGGTCTGTCATGCCAAATAAAGTCCCCCTGACAAAAAGTGCCCCCCCACCTGCGTCACAACGGGATTCGATGTGTTCTAGCTTCTGCTGCTAGGGCTGTTGATAAAACTAGAAAAATAATTACCAGATTGGGTAATGAACCACAGCGTTTGTTGCTATGCTGGTTGCTTAGCTCTATTTGACCTCGTAGAGGTCACGAAGGAAGGAGTACGCGGGCAGTTCTAGTTCACCACAAACGCTCGCTCAGTCAGCACAAAATTATTACGTGAGATGGTGTTTTTGACAGTGGCAACCTGCTGACTCCCTGCTGCTTCAGAAAAAATATTGTTAAATAGGAATAAATTATTTAAGCTGTTTTTAGATAGATTTTATATTGACATTGCTGGCTACTTACCTCAGCCTGCCTAGTTAGCTAGATTGTCTGGCCAGACAGTTTGATTTAGCTAACGTTATATAGCTAGCTAACTGTTATTGTAGCTTTCTGTTTGTATGTAGCTTGCACTTTAATGGCATCCCTCGAGGAGATTTTATTTTATCTTTCCAACCGGGCAAAGTACTATGAAGGCATCACTGATCTCGACAAGAGGCGCAACATTCGTAGGGAGGCAGGGAAATTCACAATTCCGGGTAACGTTAAGCAGTTCATTTCTATTAGATATCTGGAAGGAGTTAAGTACAACCATTTAATGAAAAATATTCATCTAGCTAGTTGGTCATCTACATGTTGCTAGCTATACGTCTGTCATATTAAGGTATCTAGCTAGAAGTTAACCCTGATCAATCAAATGGATAGGTGGAAGCAATTATGGTAAATCAAACTGCCCTTAACTAGGTGTCTTCGCTAGACAGAGAGAGACCCATACAGAGAGAGAGAGGAAAGCGAGAAAGAAACTGACAGGGAGAGAGAGAGAGGTGGGAAGAGAGTGAAAGACAGCAAGATTTGGAGAGAGAGATACATGAAAGTCAGCAGCGCAAATTTACTTAAACTTTAGTATTTCAACAACTCTACCATCGACTGTCCGAGCCACCCAGGAGGTATCCCATCCATCAGATCCAGTGAGTTCGGATCAGTCTGATTCTCTGTGTCAGAAGGGGACGAGCTTAAGGTAGGCTACACTTTCAAAAACTGTTGAAAAGTACATATCTCCCCTTCATAACACTTCACTAATCCATCAAATGTTCTCACAGGTGGCTTGTGTCAGACTGGAGGAACAGGGGCAGGTAAGTCCAGGCCCTGGACTAGAAGACACTAGTGAGGTTCTCATCACTAGTGTCCAACAGGAGCAGGTAAGGCCAGCTGCGCTCTGTGGCCGGATGGAGGACCTTCGGGAGGTTGTTCTTCCATCACACTCCTGGTTAGACAATTGATCATGCTCAAGCTCTTTTGCAGGAGCAGCATCCAGAAGTAGGAGGCTTCCTCCCGGTGGGAGGCATCGCCATGCTGTCAGCAGTACCAACACTGGCCCAGGGGTTTGCTCAGATAGTCAATCTCAAGGCTAACCACTGGGTCACGGTAAGTAACCTCCGCTGCCAGGAAGGTACTGTTAAGGTGTATGACTCCAGTGGTCATGACACCACCCCAGAGTTTCTCTCACAACTCACCTCTCTCTTAACTTTTCCAGGGACCTCTGTGACTGGAGTGGTTGGCTGTCCAGCAGCAGAAAGTGGGCACAGATTGTGGGCTGTTTGTTATTGCAGGAACCATCCATGGCACGATACCATCAGAAATCCATGAGAAAATATACTTTCTGTTTTCAGGCTGGGCGCCTGGCACCATTTCCCAGTTCCAATTTCAGTCCCCATCCTGGGTCCAGGCCTCCCAAGGTGTCTTCACCCTACACAGAGGTCAGCATCCACTGCTTCTGCCAAAAATAGGTGAGAGAAGGTAAGGAAGAGACCCGGTGCAGGAGATGCCATTTTCATGTGTCTTGTTTGTCTCATTTCGTCAACGTGCGTGAATTTGTCTGTCCATCGTCCGTCACTGTTTTGTCTGATGCTTTCCCCACCCTTGTTGTCACTGCTTGGTTGGCTCCCCACCTCAAGACGGTAGGTATTTTACTACATTACATTGTATGTGAAGTTGGTAGGTAAGTACAGTTTAAGTTGGAAGTTTACATACACCGTAGCCAAATAAACTGAGTGTTTCACAATTCCTGACATTTTATCCTAGTAAAAAGTCCTTGTCTTAGGTCAGTTAGGATCACCACTTTATTTTAAGAATGTGAAATGTCAGAAAAAATAGTTGAGAGAAGGATTTATTTCAGCTTTTATTTTTTATCACATTCCCAGTGGGTCAGAAGTATACATACACTCAATTAGTATTTGTTAGCATTCCCTTTAAAATTGTTTAACTTGGGTCAAACTCGGGTAGCCTTCCACAAGCTTCCCACAATAAGTTAGGTGAACTTTGGCCCATTCCTCCTGACAGAGCTGGTGTAACTGAGTCGGCTTTGTAGGCCTCCTTGCTCGCACACGCTTTTTCAGTTCTGCCCACAAATTCTCTATGGGATTGAGGTCAGGGCTTTGTGATGGCCACTCCAATACCTTGACTTTGTTGTCCTTAAGCCATTTTGCCACAACTTTGGAAGTATGCTTGGTGTCATTGTCCATTTAGAAGGCCCATTTGCGACCAAGCTTTAACTTCCTGACTGATGTCTTGAGATGTTGCTTCAATATATCCACATAATTTCCCTTCCTCATGATGCCATCTATTTTGTGAAGTGCACCAGTCCAGTCCCTCCTGCAGCAAAGCACCCCCAAAACATGATGCTGCCACCCAAGTGCGTCACGGTTAGGATAGTGTTCTTCGGCTTCCAAGCTTCCCCCTTTTCCCTCCTAACATTACAATGGTCATTATGCCAAACAGTTCTATTTTTGTTTCATCAGACCAGAGGACATTTCTCCAAATAGTATGATCTTTGTCCCCATTTACAGTTGCAAACCGTAGTATGGTTTTATGGCGGTTTTGGAGCAGTGGCTTCTTCCTTGCCGAGCGGTCTTTCAGGTTATGTCGATATAGGACTCGTATAACTGTAGATATAGATACCTTTGTACCGGTTTCCTCCAGCATCTTCACAAGGTCCTTTGCTGCTGTTCTGGGATTGATTTGCACTTTTCGCACCAAAGTACGTTCATCTCTAGGAGACAGAACACTTCTCCTTCCTGAGCAGTATGACGGCTGCACGGTCCCATGGTGTTTATACTTGCGTACTATTGTTTGTGCAGATGAACGTGGTGCCTTCAGGCATTTGGAAATTGCTCCCAATGATGAACTAGACTTGTGGAGGTCTATCATTTGTTTTCTGAGGTATTGTCTGATTTCTTTTGATTTTCCCATGATGTCAAACAAAGAGGCACTGGGTTTGAAGGTAGGCCTTGAAATACATCCACAGGTACACCTCCAATTGACTCAAATTATGTCAATTAGCCTATCAGAAGCTTCTAAAGCCATGACATTTTCTGGAATTTTCCAAGCTGTTTAAAGACACAGTCAATTTAGTGAAATAATCTGTCTGTAAACAATTGTTGGAAAAATTACTTGTGTCATGCACAAAGTAGATGTCCTAACCGACTTGCCAAAACTATAGTTTGTTAACAAGAAAATCGTGGAGCGGTTGAAAAACAAGTTTTAATGACTCCAACCTAAGTGCATGTAAACTTCCGACTTCAACTGTATATAGCACATGTATCTGTTTTGTATTGCAAGTAATGTTTACAAGCATGTAAATATTTGTATATTTTTCCATTAGTTTGCTGGTAAAATTTTGAAACTTGCTCGAATTGGCTGTAAATGTATACATTTGCATACTAAATGTATTCAATGCAAATTACATTTTTAATTGACTGAAATTGACTGTTCAGCTGCCCAGTTCCTTACTGGTCCTTAAAACCCCTTCTCCCTAGCCATTAATCTTTTGTGCCCAATTCCAAATCGAACTTCAGGCCAGGGTTGGTATGGAATTGGACATTGGTTTCTAGTTAGTGGTTGCATATCTGGAGGTTCTAGATTTGTGTATGTAATATGGCCCAGAGCCCATTCCACAGCAGGGTTGAGTCATCACCATATTGCTACACCTATCCATGCCCCATCAGGTCAAACACTAAAGATTAAAGGCCATAATTGGGGGGTTAAAGGCCGTAATTAAACTGGGTAAAAAAATAAAACTTCTGTCACCACCTTGACGTGGTGAGAGGGCTTCCAACTAAACCAGGCCCATGTTATTGAACATTAAGTATCCTTTTTGTTTGCTTTTCCATCCCACCACCCCTGACTAAGACTGGCTGCCTGTCAAGGACATGTGACAGTAAGAACTATCCGCCGCACCCGTCTCTTGATTCTGCCTCTTCTCTCTCTCCTTATTCTTTAACTCTCTCCTCTCCCTCCAATGTTGAAGACATTGATTTCATGTTGTTGAAAGGTTAACAAGGCACCAAAAAGGGGTTGAAGTAATGTTATCATATCACCTAAACAGAAGAATGATCACGGAAATCAGCTTTGTTTAACATAGCGGGGATGAAAAGAACGTCATTTGGGCCGTAATGATCATCCAAATGTCGATGCATTAGGTCATCACACCGTTGATATAGCAACGGACATTATAGGATACAAACTATATTGAAGGCAGGTGCTTTCACACAGAGGTATGGTTCCTGAGTTAATCAATTAACAACCCATTATGCTTACGGTCAAGTATAAAAATACTGGGCAGGCCATTATTTTGTCTACCATGGCTATGCCCCCATAGGATGACAATGCCCCCATCCACAGAGCACGAGTGGTTACTGAATGGTTTGATGAGCATGAAAACGATGTAAACCATATACCATGGCTGTCTGTCACCAGATTTCAACCCAATTGAACACTTATGGGAGATTCTGGAGCGGCGCCTGAGACAGCATTTTCCACCATCAACAAAACACCAAATAGTAGGAAGAATGGTGTCGCATCCCTCCAATAGAGTTCCAGACACTTGTAGAATCTATGTCAAGGTGCAATGAAACTGTTCTGGCTCGTGGTGGCCCAATTCCCTATTAAGACACTATGTTGGTGTTTCCTTTATTTTGGCAGTTACATCAAATCAAATTTTATTTGTCACATACACATGGTTAGCAGATGTTAATGTGAGTGTAGCGAAATGCTTGTGCTTCTAGTTCCGACAATGCAGTAATAACCAACAAGTAATCTAACCTAACAATTCCACAACTACTACCTTATACACACAAGTGTAAAGGGATAAAGAATATGTACATAAAGATATATGAATGAGTGATGGTACAGAACGGCATAGGCAAGATGCAGTAGATGATATAGTGTACAGTCTATACATATGAGATGAGTAATGTAGGGTATGTAAACGTAAAGTGGCATAGTTTAAAGTGGCTAGTGATACATGTATCACATAAAGATGGCAAGATGCAGTAGATGATATAGAGTACAGTATATACATATACATATGAGATGAGTAATGTAGGGTATGTAAACATTATATTAAGTGGCGTTGTTTAAAGTGGCTAGTGGTACATTTTTACATAATTTCCATCAATTCCCATTATTAAAGTGGCTGGAGTTGAGTCAGTATGTTGGCAGCGGCCGCTAAATGTTAGTGGTGGCTGTTTAACAGTCTGATGGCCTTGAGATAGAAGCTGTTTTTCAGTCTCTCGGTCCCTGCTTTGATGCACCTGTACTGACCTCGCCTTCTGGATGGTAGCGGGGTGAACAGGCAGTGGCTTGGGTGGTTGTTGTCCTTGATGATCTTCATGGCCTTCCTGTGACATCGGGTGGTGTAGGTGTCCTGGAGGGCAGGTAGTCCTGGAGGGTGATGCGTTGTGCAGACCTCACTACCCTCTGGAGAGCCTTACGGTTGTGGGCGGAGCAGTTGCCGTACCAGGCGGTGATACAGCCCGACAGGATGCTCTCGATTGTGCATCTGTAGAAGTTTGCGAGTGCTTTTGGTGACAAGCCGAATTTCTTCAGCCTCCTGAGGTTGAAGAGGCGCTGCTGCGCCTTCTTCACAACGCTGTCTGTGTGGGTGGACAAATTCAGTTTGTCCGTGATGTGTACACCGAGGAACTTAAAACTTTCCACCTTCTCCACTACTGACCCGTCGATGTGGATAGGGGGGTGCTCCCTCTGCTGTTTCCTGAAGTCCACAATCATCTCCTTTGTTTTGTTGACGTTGAGGGATAGGTTATTTTCCTGACACCACACTCCGAGGGCCCTCACCTCCTCCCTGTAGGCCGTCTCATCGTTGTTGGTAATCAAGCCTACCACTGTAGTGTCATCCGCAAACTTGATGATTGAGTTGGAGGCGTGCATGGCCACTCAGTCGTGGGTGAACAGGGAGTACAGGAGAGGGCTCAGAACGCACCCTTGTGGGGCCCCGGTGTTGAGGATCAGCGGGGTGGAGATGTTGTTACCTACCCTCACCACCTGGGGGCGGCCCGTCAGGAAGTCCAGGACCCAGTTGCACAGGGCGGGGTCGAGACCCAGGGTCTCGAGCTTGATGACGAGTTGAGGGTACTATGGCGTTAAATGCTGAGCTGTAGTCGATGAACAGCATTCTCACATAGGTATTCCTCTTGTCCAGATGGGTTAGGGCAGTGTGGTTGCGATTGCGTCGTCTGTGGACCTATTGGGTCGGTAAGCAAATTGGAGTGGGTCTAGGGTGTCAGGTAGGGTGGAGGTGATATCGTCCTTGACTAGTCTCTCAAAGCACTTCATGATGACGGAAGTGAGTGCTACGGGGCAGTAGTCGTTTAGCTCAGTTACCTTAGCTTTCTTGGGAACAGGAACAATGGTTTCCCTCTTGAAGCATGTGGGAACAGCAGACTGGGATAAGGATTGATTGAATATGTCCGTAAACACACCAGCCAGCTGGTCTCCGCATGCTCTGAGGACGCGGCTGGGAATCCAGTCTGGGCCTGCAGCCTTGCGAGGGTTAACACGTTTAAATGTTTTACTCACCTCGGCTGCAGTGAAGGAGAGCCCGCAGGTTTTGGTAGCGGACCGTGTCAGTGGCACTGTATTGTCCTCAAAGCGAGCAAAAAAGTTATTAAGCCTGTCTGGGAGCAAGACATCCTGGTCCGCGACGGGGCTGGTTTTCTTTTTGTAATCCGTGATTGACTGTAGACCCTGCCACATACCTCTTGTGTCTGAGCTGTTAAATTGCGACTCTATTTTGTCTCTGTACTGGGACTTAGCTAGTTTGATTGCCTTGTGGAGAGAATAGCTACATTGTTTGTATTCGGTCATGTTTCCGGTCACCTTGCCCTGGTTAAATGCAGTGGTTCGCGCTTTGTTTCACGCGAATGCTGCCATCAATCCACGGTTTCTGGTTTGGGAATGTTTTAATCGTTGCTGTCGGTACGACATCGTCAATGCACTTTCTAATGAACTCGCTCACCGAATCGGCATATTCGTCAATGTTGTTGTTGGGCGCAATGCGGAACATATTCCAATCCACGTGATCGAAGCAGTCTTGAAGCGTGGAATCAGATTGGTCGGACCAGCGTTGAACAGACCTGAGCGCGGGAGCTTGCTGTTTTAGTTTCTGTTTGTAGGCTGGAAGCAACAAAATGGAGTCGTGGTCAGCTTTTCCGAAAGGAGGGCGGGGGAGGGCCTTATATGCGTCGCGGAAGTTAGTATAACAATGATCCAAGGTTTTACCAGCCTTGGTAGCACAATCGATATGCTGATAGAATTTAGGGAGTTTTGTTTTCAGATTGGCCTTGTTAAAATCCCCAGCTACGATGAATGCAGCCTCAGGGTGTGTGGTTTCCAGTTTCCAGAGTCAGATAAAGTTCGTTCAGGGCCATCGATGTGTCTGCTTGGGGGGGATATATACGGCTGTGATTATAATCAAAGAGAATTCCCTTGGTAGATAATGCGGTCGAGATTTGATTGTGAGGAGTTCTAGATCAGGTGAACAGAATGACTTGAGTTCCTGTATGTTGTTATGATCACACCACGTCTCGTTAATCATAAGGCATACACCCCCGCCCCTCTTCTTACCAGAAAGATGTATGTTTCTGTCGGCGCGATGCGTGAAGAAACCAGCTGGCTGCACAGACTCCGTTAGCGTCTCTTGAGTTAGCCATGTTTCCGTGAAGCAGAGAACGTTACAATCTCTGATGTCTCTCTGGAATGTTTCCCTTGCTCGGATTTCATCAACCTTATTGTCAAGAGACTGGACATTGGCGAGTAGTATGCTAGGGAGTGGAGCGCGATGTGCCCGTCTCCGAAGCCTGACCAGGAGACCGCTACGTTTGCCCCTTTTACGGCGTCGCATAGGGTCGCCGGCTGGGATCAGATCCATTGTATTGGGTGGAAGGCAAAACACTGGATCCGTTTCGGGAAAGTCATATTCCTGGTTGGAACGATGGTGAGTTGACGTTGCTCTTATATTCAGTAGTTCCTCCCGACTGTATGTAATGAAACCTAAGATTACCTGGGGTTCCAATGTAAGGAATAACACATAAAAAAACAAAATACTGCATATTTTCCAAGGAACGCGAAGCGAGGCGGCCATCTTGGTCGGCGCCGGAAGATCACAGAAATGGGTCATACCTATACATACGATTTCTACTGTAAGATTCTCAGGGTGAAAATACACATCGGGGATACTGTACTACACAGGACTTTAGACAGACAGTGTGACTCTCGCTGCATGCTTATCAATCGATAACGGTTACTGCACAACTGCATAGCATGAGTACTGCTAGAGTTAACAACACCACCGCAACAGACAGTCTGGCGAGGTAGTCTGGATTTAAGCTATACCAGACCTGAGAAAAATAGGAAGCACATGCCTGCAGAGATACACAACAGATTGAACACTGTGCCTACTGTTTTTGCATTACAGAATGTGTCACCTGCTCTGTACAGAGACTGTGTCCATACTGGTAGGTTATAACCAATCCATGTCAAGAAAGGCCATACACAAGCATGGTAAGCATCAGCTAGCTGCAACCTAACGTTACAATCATCCAACTGCATTGTTTTTCACATCCACTGAGCAAACATGCCATCAGCACAGATTATTTTGGTCAATGTAAATTCTCAATTGGACAAACATGAAAAGGCACTGCTTCTCATTTGGGGAGAACTAAATTTAGCTCTGCTCAAAATTCTGTTTTAACCAAACCACAAAAGATGCCTGTTTATAGAAAGGGCTGTCTTTTCCTAGCCAAGGCCAATGGAACTAGCCCAGCTGTTTAGTTTGGCTGGCTAGTGCAATATGCTAAAAGCACGATGGCTTTAGCTTCGTAAACCTTTGAATGCAATGCATAAGTGCATGCTACATCTGAAATGGTTTACTTGTACCCTGTTATTCAATGTTTTTCTCCTTTTGTTGAGCTCAGGAATAATTTGACACAGATGTCAGCTTTGTGTTCAGTTCCAGTTGAAATACTCCTAAAGAATGAGGGAGAGGTGGAAAGAGACAGACAGAGAGGTGTTGCTTGCCTTCCCGAAATATCTGGTGGGGATGTGAGCACAAAATATTGGGATAAGACAATAGACTGACAAACACCTGAAGATGTCATGATTGTCTCAAATTCCCCCATGTTTTTCATCTTGATCTAACCAGTCTAGTATTGTTATTAAGGGGAGTGAGTGTTATATATGCACTACAAAGCAGAAACCAGACCCATTAGCCAACAACTAGACCAATCAATAACACTGGCTGCTATCTGACTCTCGCTTTCTCGCAGTCAGAGTCAACAACATCAATGCATGGGTTTCAAACCCGTTCCCAAACCCCTTCCCAACAGACAGACCCCTGCCAGACAGCTTATATAACCCACCATAATGGACACCACTCTTCTTCCCAGTCTGTAGAATCTCACACAGTGGGCGGCCGTAATTGTGCATCGCGATGGAAATTAGGAGGAGGACCCTGATTGGCCCTCGCCTTGTGAAACAGTAGGAAAAGTAAAACAGTAACAACTGTTTGGCACAACAATGGGGGCTCTCTGCAGTTCGTTAGTAAAGACTCGTGGGAAGTTAAACTTAATGACCTTCCTTGTAATTAAAAGTTGGTTCTGGTGTTGAACACGGGAAAGATGATTTAGTAGAACAGCATAATATATTGTAATAATAATAATGTCATTTAGCAGACGCTTTTATCCAAAGCGACTTAAGTCACGCATTCATACATTTGACATGCTCTACCAACTGAGCCTACCGAAGACCACGTGGAATCCCTGTGGTAAGCTGTATAGTAGCAACACATAGTAGTTTGTAGCAGTATGCTAATGGCACAAAAAGACACTTACGTCTTATTATGCCTCTGGATGCTACGGCTAATTATTTCTGCCAAACGTGACTGTGGAAAGACTGAGGAAAGGGAACAATGAGACGAAGAAGTGTGGTAGCGTAGCACTGCAAAAGTGGATCAGAGAGCGAGAGAAAGACAACGAGAACGAGAGAGAAAAAGAGGATAAGTGGGAGTCGTGACAAAAACAAGAAAACAGAGGCTTCGGAAGCACTTCTCACTTGAGTGTGTTGAGAGGTTCAGAAGGGTGTGACTCCATCTACTTCATTCCCAAAACCCGCAGAAACACAGCCTTAAATGACACCTAACAAAAACCCAGCTCAGCCCAAATGTATAGCCAAAGCAATTCTATCCCTAAAATGACCTGGCCACTTCTTTATTAGGGTCAAGAAAGTAACGCGCTTCAACCTTTCCCTTATCAACCATCACCTTGCAATATACGTGATCCGATACCTGTATCTGATAACACAACCATGTTCATCCAATATACTGTATACGCCTGATACGACAAAAAACAACTACAGAGTCATGCTCAGCAGCAACTTAGCAACAGATATTCTAGCCCATTGAAGTAATGTGCTCATCTCCCTTGCAGGGTGGAGGGAGTGAGTCGTGTGGAGAGCAAAAGCCCCCAAAATCCTTCTCTCACCTGGGAAGGGGGCATCCTCATCTTCCTCTCTGAAAACATTGTTGTCGTCTACATCATCGTCCTCCCGGGACTTCCTGCCATCCTTCACAGGAACCACTGTGAAGTTTGTAGGCATTGTCACACCATGTGCCTCTCAGCGTTTTGCCTGTCCTTCTCTTATCTCTCCTTGTTGGATCTGCTTCTCGCCTTCTCTGTTCAGTTGTTTGCTTTGGTTTTATTCTAGGTATCTCCCTCCCTCTCTGTCCCTCTGGGCTCGTGCTCTGCCGTTGGTTTGAAGTTCTCTGTTTTTGCCCCTATCGCTTGGATACCGGGTGCCCAATGTGACCAGCCCTCCCTCTTCAAGTACGGAAACGCTAAACTGCCCCGCCCTGTAGAGGAAGGCTCGGCTCGACACACACCGTAACGTCGCGATCTGCCCGGGGTCAGCTGTATTTCACATACTCACTCCACAACACAGTACTGTCTGTGTGAGAGCATAGAAAAAGGAAGCAGACAGCATTGATAATGGAGTCACACTGACGGGGGTGGGGTGACATTACTTCCTCTCCTTGGTCACCTAAACCACACACCCTAACAGAGAGAGCTGGGCTGTGTCACAGACACACAGAGGAGGAGGAGGAGGGTTTGGAATAAGAGCCTGTGGGGTTATCAGCCCCAGTGAGAGGGGTAGCCGCTGGTGAAACTGTGATCGTCCTGCTTATCTCTCCAGTGTGATTCAGAAGGGTTAGCAATGCCTCCCAGACAGCCCCTTCAGGCAGTGATGGACGGACACACTCTCCCCCATGGCGCCTGGCTTGGAGAGGTTTAGATAGTGTGACCATGTGACTCCACTGTCTACAGCGTTCTTGTGTGTGAAGCCATGGGAAATCTCACTTCACATAGATTACCACAGAAAAGTATTGTGTTACTGTTAAATCATTCTAGTATTTTAACAGCCCTTCCCTCGGCAGGTAGAATAACAGCCCCAGGCCAGTTTCAGCCCCAAAGGAGGCTGATAGAGAGTTCTGGCAACAAGGACACATCTGGCATATCCTCTCACAGCCGAGTCAAACACAACCGGAACCCCTCAGAATATCACCAATGTTCAGGAGGATCAAACTGGAAGTCAGAGGGGAGCCTCCTCTGGAAGTCCAGAGAATAGATGTTACGAGAACAGCACTCTCACTTGCATATGAAGCAGCAGACCATGTCCGTTTCAGAAAACAAAGGGTACTGTAGTCACGTACACATTGACTGCTCAGGGTCAGTGTGTTTCTTCAGTTCAAGTGGTGCTCTGTTGCATTTGACTAGCCAACAGTGGCAAGAAAGTAAATCTGTCCATGGTGCTACTTCGAACTGCTTGTCAGTTATATAACTGAGTATGTGCAGGTAATGCCATTTTTCTGTCTTTAGTCCCGGCATGTAGAATATCCTGAAAATGTCCTGTCGACTGAACATTGATCTGTTCAGCGTATGTATTCTTCACACTTGTGAGTTGACGTGCACACACAAACCGATACATGTTCTGGGAATCAGTGATTGCAAATTGCATTAAGCAGGCAGTGAGGCAGGCTCTGACAGGGGTGGCCA